>NW_027497999.1:0-38837 GCF_021521415.1 Bidens hawaiensis | reverse complement strand
ACGTAGACTTGGCTGTTTATTTGTATGTGTGGATCATTAACCGTCTTGTCGGTCTATTCCGCAGTTTTCATGGTACCATTAGATGAACACGGGAGAACTATCGTTTATGATTTTCTCTTTTGTTTACACATGCACAGTTTGTTTTGTTTGTGAGCTCAATTGTGAGCACTGGCAGTCTTATGAATCTTAGAGTTGGTCCCGATCAGATTACACCCTTGTTGAAAACCAGACATACACATGTTGCGCGCAGATTTATGATTATGTATTGTATTAAACTTGATTTCTCACCAACACGCAAGTGTTTGACGTTTATTTTAACACATGTTCAGGTTTGCAGTAGCTGTTTTGGAGCTTGTGGACACGTAGGAAGTTTTCTTTATTTTTGACCTAGATTAAAATGTATCAAGACAAGTTATTGCTGTTCGAATATTATGATTTATAATATATTGATTTATGATGATTTATATTATCTTATTTTTGCTTTGCGCGTGCGCGAATGAATGTATTTATTAAATATTGACACCCAATAGTGTCACGAGTAATGAAACAATACGTGGCGCCCCGATGTATAATCCGCCTTTGGTCGGGGTGTTACAGTGATGGTGACAGATGGTGGTGGCGGACGGTGGGTGGTGGGGGTGGATGGTGGTGGTGGCGAACAGTGGGTGGTGGTGGATGGTGGCGGTGGTGGTGGTGGTAGAATGTAACATTCATTAATTTTCAAACCCAAAACCTGACCCGTTTAAAATGTTTGATGTAATTCGGACCTTCAGTTATTATTAAAGATGGTAAATATATTGAATATGATCATTATGTTGTTTATGATTTTCATGATGTTTTATTAATATTATTATCTCAAGCATTAAATTTAAATCAAGATCAATTCAATTCGTTTATGTTTTGATTACATTTCAACTATTATTCTTTCATTAATTATGATTAATTGCATATTTTGAATATTCAACTATATTTATTTATTTTGACCAATTCCATGACTTTTACCCATAAGACTTGTCTGTTGACTTGGTTTAGAAGATTTTTAATTCACCTAAACTATATAATGTATAACATCTTTACCTTCATCAATTCTTGGTCAAATCATTTAATTTCATCATTAACTTTTATTTAAGACTTGGCTAAAGACTAGCTTGACCAATTAATATGGTCAAGCATTGTTATTAACGACTCTTGCACTATAAATTCATGTCCTACCTTTGCAAATCCTTCGCCACAACCCAATTAACTCTCACTCATGCTCTAGCTCTCTTTTTGTGACAATCGTCAATTCCAGGTTAACTCCGTTAACTCAACTCCGTCAATTCAAACTTTAAGATCGTTGAATCTATAACGCACACTTCATTACATTTAAACTAGGGTTTAAATGACGCTTAACACTCACTACATGGGTAGTCTTTCGGGATTTGCACCGAAACGCAAACGAGTTGACGCAAACGATTGATAAATAAACGACAAACGTAAAAACAATAATTATATGATTATTATGTGTTAGGATTATGTGCTATGTGATAATACTATGGTCATGTTAACTTATTGTCCAAGTATGATGGAATGTTCTAGAAAAACAACACTTGGAAAGAAGAGGGACTAGAATGTAACTTGATTATTTATAAATATAACTTAAACACTAAACCCTAACTATTTTCCCTAACCCTACAACTTCCGATCGGAAGTCTCTTGTTCCCTCTCCACGGCTGCCGTCCACAAAGATCACACACACACACATCAATCAAGAGATTAATCCAAGAACTAGGTGCTAGGAAGGTATACTTGATCATCCCTTACCTCCTTGTTGTGTAATTTTGATGTTTAATGGGTTGTATGTAAACCCTAAGTAGGCCGATTATATGTATGTATGTGATCAATATGATTCTTGTTAGTTGCATAATAGATTGATAACTAGATTGATGTTGTTGCATGATTCATTGTTGTCTTTGATTTGGATTAGATCACAAACCCTAATCTTGTATGTATGGTGTGATTTATATGCATGGATAGTAGTTATGGTGTCTAGAGGGTTATATGGATGCATGATAGTTCATAGATTGTTATGATGTTGAGTTTTGATGTGAACAGATTCTGGACAGAATATATATACGATGTTTAACTGACTGTAACGAAGTGTAAACGTGAAAATTGATTGAGATTGTGGGTACTGCAGTAAACTAGGTTGAGTCTAGTTTCTATAAAGTATATATTCGTAATTTTTGGATAAGTGGAAGTATACTTTTATGATTTTACAAAAACGTGATGCAAAGCTGAGCTGTTAGACCTGCTGTTAGGTTATATTGTAAATTCTATATCTCATGAACTACGAGGCCAATTGGGTTGGTTCCACTTCTGGAAGTTGACTCACTGAGTTAGGAACCAAACCCAAGTGGTCTTGCATTTATTGGATTTTTCGTTTACCGGAAATTGCAAATAACATTCTGTTGTGCATGAATCTGACTGATATGAGTTTACTGTAGTGTTTTGATCATTATGAGAAATCTATATGGAATAAAAATAATATAAAATATGTTCTGGAAACCTAAGACATGTATGTTTCAGTGGTGATTTTTGGTGAATTAATTGAGATGATATGATCGGTGAAATAGTACAATCTTTCAAGTAGAAATTCTGTCACAATGAAACTAGCTGCTGAGTTGTGTAGGAATGCATGAAATATGATAGTTTTTATATAATTGTTGTATTTTGACCAAAATACCCTTGCGGGGAATAGTTGCTAGTTTGATTGCCATGAATTGACCAAATTGCCCTTATGGGGAATAATGGTTAGTTAGTCTTTGTTTGTTGACCAAAATGCCCTTACGGGAATAATTGCTTGTAAGTATGTTATTAATACATGACACGAAAGTAATTGCTCACTCGTGTATCGTATCACAATTGTACTTGTTTAAATCACACACGGTTCACAAACGAAACACGAAACATGATACGTGCATAGGTATTATGTGCCGAGTCTAGAGACTCGTTAAACGTTCCGATACTTAGAAAATCTCTTTGTTATTTTAGAACGCTAGAGAGTTTTCTACGACGCGCATCACTCGGTGATCTAATTTGGAATATTCTTCGCAAACAGTGAGTTCACTTACCCCGCTCTTTGAACTGTTTTCAAACGTTTTTCACTTGGGGGAGATAACATACTCCGATAAACGCATTTTTGAGATAAACACATATTTAAGATTTTGTTATAAATTATATATATCACTTGTAGAGGCTAAGCGGCACGTAACCCTTGAAGTCCCACGCATCGAACCGGTTAATATTTGGAATAGCGAGTCACTGTTGAGTAGTACTACTGGGTTTGACAAACCCCACCCGACGCTAAGCTCAACTGGAGGTTGAGTGGGTGTAATTTTGGCTAACACTTACCATGGTCTGGGTTGACCTGGTGACGGGCACTTGATAAACAGTCAGCTTCGGTCTCGAACCACTTAGTAATACTTGTTGTATAGATTAGCTACCTATCGATATATAATTTGACATAACATTATCTGGTAACACTTAAACGCTGTAACGTGGTTACACACTTAAACGCTGTAACGTGGTTACACACTTAAACGCTGTAACGTGGTTACACACTTAAACGCCGTAACGTGGTTACGCAAAACATTTAAACGCCGTAACGTGGTTACGCAAAACTTTTAAACGCCGTAACGTGGTTACGCAAAACACTTAACGAAAACGCTGAACTCAAACGCTAAACGATTTATCTTATATAACTTGTGAACTCACCAACCTCGTGTTGACCCCTTTTAGTATGTTATTCTCAGGTAGCCGAGGCGGGCGCGCGGTTTAGGAGCATGCATTAATGAAAACACTTTTATTCTGCAAACTTAATTTTAACAGTTACATTTGGTTTTAAGTCGTCCTGCGTGACGCAACTTTTGAATTAAGGTTTTACGCTTCCGCATTTACTTTCATTTAAACGTTTTTCTTTGGTTTGGTTATAACTAATGAATCCGATCCTGCCAGTTCACACCCTCTGACGGTAAAACTCCGTTAGTGGATTTTGAGGGTGTGACAGATTGGTATCAGAGCCATTGGTTATAGCGAACTAGAAACTGCATGCATACTAGACTATAACCGCGACGACCCATTAGTTATAATAATACGCACTGCATAGGTTTGTGTAGTCTTGTAATCTTATCTCTTACCTCTTTCGCTCATACGCGCGCATATACACGGCTTACCTGTAGAAATGTCGACGCCACCCTCATCATCATCCGATTCGATGACGCATGCTCACGGGAAGGAACCGCAGTTACCTACTGCCTCGCCACCCCACGTAGTCCCGGAACTCGAAGCTCCTGCACCGAAGAGGTACCGCCTATCCGGAGGCTTGTATGACAACGACGTTAGCTGGGAGTGGTACCCCAACATGATCAGACGTATGGTCTACCGTGAACAAGTTCCCCCATTGCCTCACCCGAACCACCCTGCTTACCCTAACACTCTACCACCTATACCCGAACCTGTAGAGCGAGTTCTCGCAGCTGTCGTTTCTTGTTTGGAGCGTGATGTGGGTTACATGCGCTACACTAGAGAAAATGTTGCCAGACTGTTTAAAGATGGAACCGAGACTCAGGAGGAGATTGCCCGCATGGCAGCGGCAACGAAAGAAATGCAAGAGACTAGTGAGCAACAAACGAAGGTTATGATGAAGATGCAAGCCGAAATGATAGACTTGAAAGCGCAACTCCAAGAAGCAAGGACCCGAACCGAAATAGCATTAGAACGTTGCGATATCCTACAAATGCAACTTGCCCAGAACGCAGCAGAACCCGAGGCAGAGCCTGAAGAGGAACCTGAAGAAGATCCCGAAGAGGAGCCTGAGGAGGATCCCGAGGAAGATCCCGAAGAGGAGCCGGAGGAGGAACCGGCTGAGGAGGAGGCACATTCAGAGGTGTCCTCCGATGACGACATCTAGTGATGATGACACTTAGATGGAGGGGTTGTCTCCATCCTAACTATTATTTTTCTATGATTTTAAGGATTGATTGGAAATACTTTGTAGCGAATACAATGGTTTTAATCATGAATTTTTACTTAGACTAATATGTGGTTGTGATGTGATGTTGTTCCTTATTTTTCTTTCTTACCTATTTTTTTTTTTTTTTTTATTACATGTATGGTGTGTTGCATATGAAAGAAAAATTCATGTTTAACATTTTATACTGTGATTCTAGGAAATGGCCGGAAGAAACGCTGGACGAGGACGTGGTAACATCAGCATGACTGCAGCTGAACTCCAAACCCTGCTGAATGACCATGTTGCTGCCGCTTTAGCTGCACACGTTCAAAATCAAACAGGAGGTCCGAATGGAACATGTACCTTCAAGAACTACCTTGACTGCAAGCCCAGTACGTTTAAGGGCACTGAGGGAGCTATAGGCTTCCTGCGTTGGGCTGAGAAGGCCGAGTCGGCCTTTGAGATGTGTAACTGTCCCCCTGCCAGTAGGGTCAAATTCGCTGCTGGGACACTTGAGGATTCCGCCCTCACTTGGTGGAATTCGAACGTCCAGATCCTTGGATTGGAACTGGCTAACGCGATGAACTGGGAGGAGTTCAAAAGCATGATGCGAGAGGAGTACTGTCCGAGGGAAGAAATTTCGAAGTTAGAATCAGAATTTTGGTCACTAAAGATGGTAGGTTCGGAGATTGAAGCCTACACTACTCGTTCGCACGAGTTGGCTGTGATGTGTCCGCGGATGGTGGATCCGCCGAGCAAGAGAATAGAGATGTACATTGATGGGTTAGCACCACAGATTCAGGGTATGGTGACGTCTTCCAGACCAGCCACGATCCAACAAGCGATCCGTTTGGCTCACAAACTGACGGATCAGGCTGTGACCCAGGGTGCGTTACCACCGAGGGGTTCGACTGTTAAAGCCCGTGACAACCCGAGTAATGACCACGTCAGCAACAGTAACAACAACAGCAACCCGAACAGCGGGAAGAGAAAGTTCGACAACACCAGATCTTCATCCTCGAACCTCCCACCGCAACAACACTACCGTAAACCCGAGTTCACCCGGAGCTTTAACACTCAGAATCACAACAACAACAACTCCAACAACAACGGTAGCGGGCAGGTTTCGAGCGGATATGCCGGGAAGTATCCAAAGTGCAACAGGTGCAACTATCATCATGTTGGCCAGTGTGACCGTGTCAAGTGTCAAAGATGCGGAAAGATAGGTCACCAAGCGAAAGAATGTAGAGGAGACCTTGCGGCAAAGGGTGCTCCTAAGCAACCGATGACTAAGGGATGTTTTGAATGTGGACAGGAAGGTCATTTCCGGAAGGATTGCCCCAAGCTGAAACATAATGACAACAATGGGGGCAATGGAAGTGGAAGTAACGGTGGAGGAAATGGCAAAGGAAGAGCGTTTGTGATTGGATCGGGTCAAGCCCGCAATGATCCGCATGTGGTGTCCGGTAAGTCCCCTGTAAACAATTATTTTGCTTCTATTTTGTTTGACACTGGAGCTGATAGGAGTTTTGTGTCGAAAGCCTTTAGCCAACTTTTAGACCTTACTCCAACCCCGTTAGACGCTAAGTTTCCTGTTGAATTAGCTAATGGTAAAACTGTAGTAACAACTCATATACTTGCGGGATGTAAGTTGAAACTGTCAGGTCATGTTTTTGACATCGACCTTATTCCTTTTACGCTTAGTAGTTTCGATGTCGTTGTCGGCATGGACTGGTTATCCGAGAACCGAGCGGAGATTATATGCCATGATAAAATAGTCCATATTACCACCCCTTCCGGCGAGATCATTTCGGTCCGAGGCGAGAGAAGCGGCATGACCAACAGCATCATCACCCTTATGAAAGCACAGAAGTATCTACGAAAGGGTCATCCGGCAATTTTGGCGCAGATTGTTGAGAAACCCGCGGAGGAGAAACGAATTGAAGACATACCGGTTGTGCGAGACTTTCCGGAAGTTTTCCCGGAGGATTTGCCCGGACTCCCTCCTATTCGTCAAGTCGAATTCCAAATCGAGTTGACACCCGGTGCAGCACCCATAGCACGAGCCCCGTATCGGCTCGCACCGGCGGAACTTCAGGAGTTGTCCACCCAGTTGCAAGATTTGTTGGATAAAGGTTTTATCCGACCTAGCTCATCGCCATGGGGAGCCCCTGTCTTGTTTGTTCGAAAGAAAGACGGGACTTTCCGAATGTGCATCGACTACCGGGAATTGAACAAGGTGACGGTCAAGAACCGTTATCCTTTACCCCGAATTGATGATTTATTTGACCAGCTTCAGGGATCGAGTTACTACTCGAAGATCGATCTACGATCCGGTTACCACCAGTTGAGAGTGCGCGAAGAAGATATTTCAAAGACGGCTTTCAGAACACGGTATGGTCACTACGAGTTCTCGGTTATGCCTTTTGGCCTAACCAACGCGCCAGCCGTATTTATGGATCTCATGAATCGAGTATGCAAGGCGTACCTCGACAAGTTCGTGATTGTTTTCATCGATGATATTCTTGTCTACTCCAAGAACGAGACTGACCACGAAGAGCACTTAAGGATAATTCTGGAACTACTGAAGAAGGAACAACTGTATGCTAAAGTCTCGAAATGTGAATTTTGGCTTCGCGAGGTTCACTTTTTAGGACATGTGATCAACGAGAATGGTATCCATGTCGATCCCGGTAAGGTAGAGGCCATCAAAAACTGGGAAGCACCTAAGACTCCGACTGAAGTGCGACAATTCCTAGGACTGGCCGGCTACTATCGGCGTTTCATCGAGGGATTTTCAAAGATTGCTCAACCCCTCACCGCTTTGACTCACAAGGGCACTAAGTACAACTGGGGTGACGCGCAAGAATCCGCTTTCCAACTGTTGAAAACCAAGCTTTGTAGCGCCCCTATTTTAGCCCTCCCCGAGGGAACAGAAAATTTTGAGGTACACTGTGACGCATCTATACAAGGTCTCGGTTGTGTGCTGATGCAACTCGAGAAGGTTATAGCCTACGCCTCTAGACAACTACGGGTTCACGAGAAGAACTACACGACCCATGATTTGGAACTCGGAGCTGTGGTGTTTGCTCTTAAGATATGGAGGCATTACTTGTACGGTACCAAGTTTACCATTTACACCGACCACAAGAGTCTCCAACATATCTACGATCAGAAGGAGCTGAACATGCGACAGCGTCGTTGGGTCGAGCTGCTCAAAGATTATGATTGTGCCATCAAGTACCACCCGGGCAAGGCCAATGTGGTGGCCGACGCCCTCAGCAGAAAAGAAACAGATAAACCCAGACGAGTAAGAGCATTGCAACTTACGATTCATGCCAGCTTACCCGATCAGATTCGCGATGCGCAACTGGAAGCTTTGAAAGATGAAAATCTTCCATCGGAACTCATGCGGGGCATGAACAAGCAACTTGAAACCAGATCGGACGGGGTCCGATATTTTGAGAACCGGATTTGGGTTCCACGATACGGAGAGTTGAGAACTCTAGTGATGGACGAAGCTCACAAGTCCCGATATTCTATCCACCCTGGCTCAGATAAAATGTATCATGATTTAAAGGCACTTTACTGGTGGCCGAACATGAAAGCCGACATTGCCACCTACGTGAGCAAATGCTTGACTTGTGCCAGAGTCAAGATTGAATACCAGAAACCATCTGGTCTACTGCAACAACCGGAACTCCCAATGTGGAAATGGGAGCACATCTCAATGGATTTTATTACGGGTTTGCCTAAGACACCGACGGGATGCGATACCATCTGGGTGATCGTTGACCGGTTGACTAAATCGGCACATTTCCTAGCGATTAAGGAAACGGACAAAATGGAAAGACTGACTCGAGTATACATGAAAGAAGTGGTGTCTAGACACGGAGTGCCTGTCTCGATCATTTCCGATCGAGATTCTCGTTTTACCTCACACTTTTGGAAGTCGCTGCAAAGCGCACTGGGCACACGTCTCGATATGAGTACAGCATACCATCCTCAGACGGATGGGCAAAGTGAACGGACTATCCAGACCCTGGAGGATATGTTGCGTGCATGCGTCTTAGATTTCGGAAAGAGTTGGGAACCCCACTTACCCTTGGTAGAGTTTTCGTATAATAACAGCTACCACGCAAGTATTAAGGCAGCACCGTTTGAAGCGCTGTACGGACGGAAGTGTCGATCACCACTCTGCTGGGCAGAGGTGGGTGATAGCCAAATCACTGGTCCGGAACTGGTACTCGAAACCTCGGAAAAGATCGTTCAAATCCGAAATCGCATGGCAGCAGCACGAGATCGCCAAAAGAGTTACGCCGACAAGCGCCGAAAACCTCTCGAATTTAAAGTGAACGATCGGGTGTTACTCAAAGTCTCACCTTGGAAAGGTGTAGTTCGCTTTGGTAAGCGAAACAAACTCAACCCACGGTATGTTGGTCCGTACCGGATAACTGAGCGCATTGGTCCGGTGGCGTACCGACTGGACCTACCAACAGAACTCAGTGGCGTACACGATGTATTCCACGTATCAAACTTGAAGAAATGCCTATCTGATGAAACCCAAGTAGTCCCTTTGGAGGAACTGCAAGTTGATGAACAGTTACGGTTCATTGAGGAACCAGTCGAAGTTTTGGATTGGGAAACCAAAACACTCAAACACAGCAAAATTCTAATCGTTAAGGTTCGTTGGAACTCGAGACGTGGACCGGAGTTCACGTGGGAACGCGAGGATCAAATGATGAAAAAGTATCCCCACCTTTTTGAAGGGCTAACCAAACACCGAAAACCGCGAAACCCGGCAAACCGTCAAACATCACCGGAGGTATGAATTAAATTTCGGGACGAAATTTCTTTTTACTAGGGGATGATATGACAAACTGAAATTTTTCTTCTTACTCTTTCAGACTCTCATCACGACTTGACTCAAATTTTCGGGACGAAAATTCTTTAACAAGGGAATGATGTGACAATCGTCAATTCCAGGTTAACTCCGTTAACTCAACTCCGTCAATTCAAACTTTAAGATCGTTGAATCTATAACGCACACTTCATTACATTTAAACTAGGGTTTAAATGACGCTTAACACTCACTACATGGGTAGTCTTTCGGGATTTGCACCGAAACGCAAACGAGTTGACGCAAACGATTGATAAATAAACGACAAACGTAAAAACAATAATTATATGATTATTATGTGTTAGGATTATGTGCTATGTGATAATACTATGGTCATGTTAACTTATTGTCCAAGTATGATGGAATGTTCTAGAAAAACAACACTTGGAAAGAAGAGGGACTAGAATGTAACTTGATTATTTATAAATATAACTTAAACACTAAACCCTAACTATTTTCCCTAACCCTACAACTTCCGATCGGAAGTCTCTTGTTCCCTCTCCACGGCTGCCGTCCACAAAGATCACACACACACACATCAATCAAGAGATTAATCCAAGAACTAGGTGCTAGGAAGGTATACTTGATCATCCCTTACCTCCTTGTTGTGTAATTTTGATGTTTAATGGGTTGTATGTAAACCCTAAGTAGGCCGATTATATGTATGTATGTGATCAATATGATTCTTGTTAGTTGCATAATAGATTGATAACTAGATTGATGTTGTTGCATGATTCATTGTTGTCTTTGATTTGGATTAGATCACAAACCCTAATCTTGTATGTATGGTGTGATTTATATGCATGGATAGTAGTTATGGTGTCTAGAGGGTTATATGGATGCATGATAGTTCATAGATTGTTATGATGTTGAGTTTTGATGTGAACAGATTCTGGACAGAATATATATACGATGTTTAACTGACTGTAACGAAGTGTAAACGTGAAAATTGATTGAGATTGTGGGTACTGCAGTAAACTAGGTTGAGTCTAGTTTCTATAAAGTATATATTCGTAATTTTTGGATAAGTGGAAGTATACTTTTATGATTTTACAAAAACGTGATGCAAAGCTGAGCTGTTAGACCTGCTGTTAGGTTATATTGTAAATTCTATATCTCATGAACTACGAGGCCAATTGGGTTGGTTCCACTTCTGGAAGTTGACTCACTGAGTTAGGAACCAAACCCAAGTGGTCTTGCATTTATTGGATTTTTCGTTTACCGGAAATTGCAAATAACATTCTGTTGTGCATGAATCTGACTGATATGAGTTTACTGTAGTGTTTTGATCATTATGAGAAATCTATATGGAATAAAAATAATATAAAATATGTTCTGGAAACCTAAGACATGTATGTTTCAGTGGTGATTTTTGGTGAATTAATTGAGATGATATGATCGGTGAAATAGTACAATCTTTCAAGTAGAAATTCTGTCACAATGAAACTAGCTGCTGAGTTGTGTAGGAATGCATGAAATATGATAGTTTTTATATAATTGTTGTATTTTGACCAAAATACCCTTGCGGGGAATAGTTGCTAGTTTGATTGCCATGAATTGACCAAATTGCCCTTATGGGGAATAATGGTTAGTTAGTCTTTGTTTGTTGACCAAAATGCCCTTACGGGAATAATTGCTTGTAAGTATGTTATTAATACATGACACGAAAGTAATTGCTCACTCGTGTATCGTATCACAATTGTACTTGTTTAAATCACACACGGTTCACAAACGAAACACGAAACATGATACGTGCATAGGTATTATGTGCCGAGTCTAGAGACTCGTTAAACGTTCCGATACTTAGAAAATCTCTTTGTTATTTTAGAACGCTAGAGAGTTTTCTACGACGCGCATCACTCGGTGATCTAATTTGGAATATTCTTCGCAAACAGTGAGTTCACTTACCCCGCTCTTTGAACTGTTTTCAAACGTTTTTCACTTGGGGGAGATAACATACTCCGATAAACGCATTTTTGAGATAAACACATATTTAAGATTTTGTTATAAATTATATATATCACTTGTAGAGGCTAAGCGGCACGTAACCCTTGAAGTCCCACGCATCGAACCGGTTAATATTTGGAATAGCGAGTCACTGTTGAGTAGTACTACTGGGTTTGACAAACCCCACCCGACGCTAAGCTCAACTGGAGGTTGAGTGGGTGTAATTTTGGCTAACACTTACCATGGTCTGGGTTGACCTGGTGACGGGCACTTGATAAACAGTCAGCTTCGGTCTCGAACCACTTAGTAATACTTGTTGTATAGATTAGCTACCTATCGATATATAATTTGACATAACATTATCTGGTAACACTTAAACGCTGTAACGTGGTTACACACTTAAACGCTGTAACGTGGTTACACACTTAAACGCTGTAACGTGGTTACACACTTAAACGCCGTAACGTGGTTACGCAAAACATTTAAACGCCGTAACGTGGTTACGCAAAACTTTTAAACGCCGTAACGTGGTTACGCAAAACACTTAACGAAAACGCTGAACTCAAACGCTAAACGATTTATCTTATATAACTTGTGAACTCACCAACCTCGTGTTGACCCCTTTTAGTATGTTATTCTCAGGTAGCCGAGGCGGGCGCGCGGTTTAGGAGCATGCATTAATGAAAACACTTTTATTCTGCAAACTTAATTTTAACAGTTACATTTGGTTTTAAGTCGTCCTGCGTGACGCAACTTTTGAATTAAGGTTTTACGCTTCCGCATTTACTTTCATTTAAACGTTTTTCTTTGGTTTGGTTATAACTAATGAATCCGATCCTGCCAGTTCACACCCTCTGACGGTAAAACTCCGTTAGTGGATTTTGAGGGTGTGACACTTTTGGTGTTAAAGTCCAAGTTTGACCAAGAAAGTCAAACCGTTCAAGTTCTTCTTTTTCTTTGTTATTCCATCCTCGGGTAATTCATTATTTTATGTAAAACACATCATGTTGTCATCACCACGTTGTCACCTTATGTCGACAGTCATGGTTGTGTTTCACTATCGCTTGTTGGCTCGTTTAATGTTCGGTTAAAAAAAAGTTTTATGTTTAAAAAAAAAACTAACCTTTGCAAAACTAATAAAACCAGGCCAAACATTTTCAACATGTCACTTCATCTTATCATTTCAAATATGTTAGACATAAACCCGACTCAAAACCGAGTTCATGTTTGACCAAAAATGAACCACTCGATTAACTTGTTTGCTTAAATAATAATCGGTTCGACAACAAACCGAACTCATTAAAATTAACTAATAAATATTATAACATATATTTTCCCAAAAATTAAAATAGATTGACTAAAAGTTAAGAAACTAACTTGTTTTTCTCTTAACTTACAAAAATATAATAAAATTTTATTTTTAACAAACTTTTTATTCATGAATTTATAAACCGAACATATCGGCCATCTTTTTTTTTTTATCTTTTCTCAAACTCATTTTTGACCCTAGTTATTTTCTTATCTAAGGTCGCTCATTGAACCGAACTTTGTCGGTTCACTCGCTTAAGACATCTTCGCTTATTTTCTCTTTTCCCGCTAAGTAACAAGCGAGTTTTCATAACCCCTTTTTACTTTTACAAGTTTTGGGGTGTAGCACGTCCAAACTTGGTTTTCTTGTGTCAAACTACAATTCACATGTGTGTCTTGTATGTGTTTGTTTTGTATCATATTGCTTGTAAACCGTGTGATTATGTGCTAGTTGTTTACTGTTTTTGTTGGTGGATACACATACTCATAGTGGGAGTGTCCGACGGGACGTACCTACGCTGTCCATTTGTTAATGGCGGTATCATACACATACTCATAGTGGAGGGTCTGACGGGGCGTACATGCGCCGTCCATTTTTAAATGGCAGTATCATTATCATTATTCTATACTCCAAGTGGCTCGGCGAACGTGGGTTCCTTAGTAGATTTGACTTATGTCAAACGAACGGTAATATCATGTATTTACTTTTCTTTTGTTTTATGATTGAGATGACACATCTTGACTTGTGAATTTTTACTCTTTTCGTATTATATATATGCAAAACTTATGAATTCTCACCAACATTATTATTGACAAAATATATTATTTTAAACGTGCTGCAGGTTAAAATTTAAGGATTGAAGACTAGATTAGTTGGACCATTAGGTTGTTAGAAACATATTATAATGAAATTTCAAAGTTATTGTATTGTGTATTTGTGATGTAATGAAATGAAATGAATATAATTATTGTCGCTTTAATAGCGTAACGAGCTTATGAGTGATCTGTACGTTACACCCAGGCGTATTCCGCTTAAAGCCGAGGTGTTACATAGAAGGCGAACGGTGGGTGGTGGTGGTAGAATCTCGTTTGTCAAGACGAGATTTGAAAATCCCTTTTTCCTAGAATTTGAAAATATGGACGGAAAAGGTAAGAAACATAAAAAAACAGTCTCTCAAGACGATATTTTGAGAAAAAAAGTTTTGGAAAAATTTGAAATTTTGCTCCAAGATTTTAAAAAAATTTGGACTTTACCTTCATTATTTCCTCAAATCTCATCTCCTCCCTAACTTTTCTTCGAAATTTGGCATGCTCTCTCTTTATATTTATTTTTTTCCGATACGCCTTTACATTCCAAATCCTAAAAAATTTTGAGAAAAAAAAGCTACTGTGACAAAACCAAAAAAACAAAAATATAGAAAGAATAATAAATAGCGAAAAAATGCGCGTAAGCGCGCGTGAAGAGTTTGATTCACAAACAGAAGTTGTAACTGAATCTGGTGGTTGATGGCTCTCTCTCTTTCCTCTCAACCACTTCATTTTCCGGCCTCATATTCTTCATCCACCGGCAACAGCCGCACCGTCGCAACCACAACCAGGAGACTATCACTCACACGAAAACTCGTCGCAAAAGCTTCCGAAAAGGACGATGAAGCTCCGTCGTTTAATCCTTTCGGTTTCGTAACGGATAATCCTTCGAGCCGGAGCGCTATTCAACTTCCAGAAGTGCCTGCTGAGGACGGAAACGTAGGCCAGATGCTCTATGTAAGTTCTATTATATGATATATGCACTTTGAGATTAATTCAAACTGATTCAGGTCAATCGTTTATGTTATCTAATTAGTTAGATTCAGAGAAGTGATTTTTCATTAACTGCTTATATTGACATTAACAAACTAATCTTCAACTAACTAATACAAGCTTCCACATCAGCATCGGTGGTACACGTCATCACTGAGTATAATATCAACAAAACCGGAGCTCAATTGTTACTGTTTTGTGTTAGTGATCTGTGCACTTTGATATTAGGTCAGATTTTAGGTAAATCGTTTCTGTTTTGTAGTTATTTAGAAATCGGAGCTCAATTCCTACTAATGTGTGGTTTGTTGAGTTGCTTAATGATCTAGCCACTTAGAGATTAGGCCAAATTGATTCAGGAAAATCTTCATTTAGAGATTGGAGCTGAGTTCTTACTATTCTGTAGTTTTTAAGTTGCTTAATTATATATGCACTTTGTGATTAGGTCAAACTGATTCAGGAATATTGTTTATGGTTTGTAATTATTTAGAGATCGGAGTTCAATTCTTACTATTTTGTGGTTTGTTGAGTTGCTAATGATCTATGCACTTTGAGATTAGGTTAAATTTACGCTGGAAAATAACAGAATTCGGATACTTTTGTTAGAAATTAAGCATCTATCGAATAGTGAACCTCTGGATAATGATCTGTAATCTGCTTACACTGATGTTGCGTATAAAGTGCATTAGGTTAATTCTGTTTTTATGTGAGCATCTACTGAAATTTTGCACAAATTATTCATAACTGAATCGCAATTGCAAAGCCTTCAAAGGCTAGCTCATTCAACACTGAAACTGGATTAACACAACGATCGGAATGTGTAGATAATCAAGAAGTCATTTGTGTTTAGGTTAACACTGGATTTCTTTTCTTCATAATGTGATTTCTTATAAGTTATCTATATCAGCAAAGATGCTACGACTTCTGTTAATAGTATGCGATTATGATTGTATAGAGAATAGAAGATAAGGGAAAGGAATATGGTAAAACCATCAAATCTGGAGGCTTTAGATGGTTTGTGAGAGAAACAGGTATAAACTGTTAGGTAGCGTTTGGTATAAGAGAATGAGAGGCGGAATGGAATGTGTCATTCCAAAGGAATGAAAAAAACCATGTTTGGTTGTCATGTGGTAATGGAATGAACCATTCCATAGTGAATGAAATTCCTTCTAAATATAGGATTTTCATTCCTTAAGGAGTAGGTGCTTTTTTTTCATTCCTTCAAGGAATGGAATCAACAACAACAACAACAATAATAATAATAATAATATTATGATTATTATTATATTATAATTATTATTACATTATCGGATTATTATATTATTGCTATTAATTTTATTATATTATCATTATTTTTTATATTATAATATAACAAATATTAGAGTTATTATCACATTATCAATATTATTAAAATTATTTGACAAGTCAACGATTCATAACACGCATACGTGATTCAACATTTTTATGATTATTTTTATTCGTTTTTGTGGTCTCGTTGAAACGCGCAGGTCTTAAAAATGAGTTAATACGAATATTCATATTATTAATATTATTTATTACTATTACTACTGGAATAATAATAATAATAATAATAATAATAATAATAATAATAATAATAATAATAATAATAATAATAATAAAGGGATGTTCATTCCATTCCTATATAGTAATCAAACATGACAATGAAATGGTAATGGTCCATTTCATTCCTTGGTCCATTCCATTCCCACATCCATTCCATTCTCTCATCCATTCCATTACGTCATACCAAACATACCCTTAGATAAAAAAAAATCTTATAATATTTCTGGTATTTTATTTTTGAATTTTACAGGTTCATCTGATGCTCGGCTTGGTTCACGTGGAACTGTTGTTTTCCTGCATGGTGCTCCAACACAGTCGTTCAGTTATCGGGTTGTGATGTCTCAGGTTCTGTTTCTGATTCTTCCGTGTAAATGTTTGATTATTCAACTTTTATTCAGAGATAATTACAGGTTCTGTTTCTGATTCTTCCGTGTAAATGTTTGATTATTTCAACTTTTATTCAGAGATAATTACAGATAACATGTTAGCATAATTTGAATTGAATATGTCTATTCTCTAGTAATTATTGATATCTTTCGTATGAACATTTAGTTGGCGGATGCTGGTTTCCATTGTTTCGCGCCTGATTGGATAGGATTTGGTTTCAGTGACAAGCCACAGGCAGGATATGGCTTTGACTACACTGGTGTGTGATTTTCTCAGAGGAGAATTAATATTTTAAGATAAATTCATATTGTATGATGTGTCATAAATCTAACCAAGTTTTTGTTGACAGAGCGAGAGTACCATGAACAACTGGATAAATTGTTTGATGTGCTGGAGATCAATTCTCCTTTCACATTAGTGGTTCAGGTTTGAACTAATTTCACACGTTGGTTTATACATGATGTGTGTATGTGAATTTGAATTTTTTGGGCTCATGCTGACTTTTTTACTTCAAATCTTTATACACCTATTTAGGACATCAAATAATTTCATATTTATCTATTGGAAATATATCCCCTTAGACCACCAATATACAGAATATATCAAACAAACCAATTTTGTAACAACTATGAACTATGGGTAGACCCCATATACTGAATGTTGTCAGTTTAAAGAAATAAAGGTCTTTTTGTTTGGATAAATTTGAGAAAATGTAGTTAAAAATAGATAGAGTGCAACTATTTGCATTTATTATATCAAACCTTTACATAGGTATTGGGAGTTAGTGTAGTTATTGGAATCTAATTATTTTCTTAAGAGAAAATGAGTAGTTTATTTTTAAAATTGTTTGCTGTATATACTACTTATTACTTAAGAATCTATCAATAAATCTTTACTCATATGTTTAAGTGACAAATTCTTAAGTTTTAGTCAATTAAGGTCTAATTTTTCTTTACGCCGTTATGGCTTTATGCACCACAAAGTATAGCTTCTTAATGCCGCACCTTTTTAATTGACAATACATTCCCTTCTAACAACTCAAAAAAGGATACATAGACATGGCAATATCAGGCATAAAATTAACTGATAAGGCCTTGTTATGTTTGTAAGCCATTCATATCATGCCACATCATCAGATAGTCAACTAATTTCATATAGATGATCTGCCAGACAGTCGTCATACTGTTTTTATCTCGTTGTCTATGTTTTGAAGAGTGATATTTTCTTTATTTTATACGTGTTAGTCCTTACCTATCTGTTAATCTAAAGTTTTTACACTTTTATTCTAGGGATTTCTTGTAGGTTCCTTTGGATTAACATGGGCCTTAAAAAATCCAAGCAGGATATCCAAACTTGTAATAATGAACACTCCTTTGACAGCTTCATCTCCTATTCCAGGACTGTTCCAACAACTCAGGTGCAACTTCTGTGACAGTTTTTTATTTTTATTTTTATTTATGTAGCATCAGTAAGTATATTAATAAGACTTTTTAATTAAAACATGCATCCTCATTTCAACTTATCATACCTTTCATCCTGCTTTCTTACTTTGACACATCAGTAAATAAAATGTTGCATCAGATATAAAACACTGACAATATTATTATGACTCTTATTTATTTACAGAATTCCGCTGCTTGGTGAATTCACTTGCCAAAATGCAATAATGGCTGAGCGGTTTATTGAAGCAGGTAGCGCGTACGTATCCAATAGTGCATTTTATTTATTATGGACTTATTTTTAGTTATTTAAAATGGTTAAAATATACAAAAATAAGACAGGGGAGTGCTCAATTAACTTTTAGCATATTTGAGCAAGTGTAAGTTATGTTAAAAAATGTGGAAAACACATTGATTATCAATCTTTATGAATGCTGCTTCACAAAACTAAATCAGCACTTTTTTTTATTTTTTTTTATTGGGCTTGACAATTTAAGTTTAGAGTTGTAAACTGCTATTTTCTTATGTTTACTGTTTCTTGACAGTTATGTCCTGAAGACTGAAAAGGCTGATGTTTATCGGCTACCATATCTGAGAAGCAGTGGGCCTGGATTTGGTTTGTAATTTGCCTTCTTCCTTTTCTTCTAGTCGAAGTATCATAATGGGCAGGCTGGGCGTGTTGGGTAACTCATCAAAATAGGTTTTTGATGAATATAGGTCGACCTACAAACACTTTTTTTTCTTCGTGAATCTTATTATTATCGGTTGGTTAAATAAGAGGTTTTAACTTTTATGCATTTGAACTCATTTGGATGATTGTCAAACCATTTGACCTGTTTTCTTTCTACATTTTAGCTTGAGCAAATTTGAACCCTTAAAGATATTACTGTATTAAAAAAAATCCTTCTTTTTTTCTTTTTTTTCTTTTTTTATGTTTTAGCTTTGCTTGAAGCTGCCAAAAGAATCAACTTCAGAGGGACCGCAAGCCAGATAGCCGATGGCTTTGCATCTGGGAGGTAAAACTATATTTCAAATATCCAAGTATTAATATTATTTTGTTATAGATACCCATTGTACTTCCCCAATTTTGCAGATAAGTCCCTAAATAAAAAGCTTGCATGATTCCGGTCCCCAAACTAGTGTTTTTGTCAGATAAACCATCGTACTTTCCCGTCTTTTGCAGATCAATCCTTGAACAAAACCTCAGGGGCTTAACTGCGCAAGACGGGGAAGTACAATTATTTTTGTTCAGAAACTTACCTGCAAAATTTATACAAAGATTATGGTTTTTTGTAATAGAAACATCATGTATTTCAAGTTATAAAAAATTAGCTTTTTTGGAGATAGGTGGGATAAACCGATATTAGTTGCTTGGGGTATATCGGACAAATATCTTCCTCAATCAATTGCAGAGGAATTTCAAAAAGGAAACCCGTCTGCAGTAACTCTGAAGTTAATTGAAGGGGCTGGTCATATGCCTCAAGAAGACTGGTAAATTATTTAAACGCTTTTCTGCTAATCCATTCATACTGAAATGGGTCAAGTCGGTTTATAAATTGTTATAACAAGTTAAACGGGGCCAAAAATGCCTAATGTGTTTTATAAAATGTTTACGATGTCCAAATTGTTTTATTAACAAGATACTATATTATTATATTAGTAATATAGATTTATAATCACTTTACTTAGAAGATATCAATAATATATTGTTTTATAGTGTTTATTTTAGTATTTGTTAAACCAGTTTATTTGCTTAGCAGTTAAGGTGGCAGTCTCTGTGTATTTTTGAAGAAACGTCGATGACATGACAATACAAACTAAAAAAATATTTATTTTTTTCAAATTTTTGCTCAACCGTACACATGGACTGCCACCTCAATTTCCATCACAGAATTCTCCTTGTAACACGGTGTGTGTCTGTGTGTGCACCGGCATAGCTCTGACAATAGATTGAATTTGTTTCAGGCCTGAGAAAGTTGTTGATGCTCTCAAATACTTCCTCTGATTATGACATGTAGATGAGGGTATGGGTATATATTTCACCTGATACTGGAGATTGTTTTGTAAGGGAATGCATATTAATAGTCACTATATGTATAGTTTCTGCATTTATTTTATATATATGATGTCTTATTGCAAAGCAGATGAGGGCAAACAATTCACATGAAAAACTATAGGGGTATTTAAAAACAATTGAAATTTATCGAATCGTCCAAACCAAAGCAATTTCTGCTTTTCATTCAAAATGTGTAGTCTTAATCTTGTGTCTGCTGTAAATTACATTCATTAACTACCATTTTCATTTTTTTATTTTGAATACAATCTAGTTTTTAAGAAATGTATAAAAAAAACCAAATTCAGAGTGTCAAAATCTAACCCTAACACAAACAAAATGGCCAATCTGGCTTTGTCGTTTTTTGACACAACACTAAGCAATGAAACCTGAAATTTTCATGAAAACAACCTAGACATAAACACCACTTAAAAAGTTAAAACTGGTTCCCCGTGGTACAAAAACAAGGTTACAAGTTCCTTAGCTAGCAACAAACATAATGGTTACAAAAAATAGAAGTCAACACATGCTCCCTTGCCGTTTCACATGTTTTTCCCCAACCTAAAAACCGAAGCAGTTAAAAGACTATTTTGCCCTCTTCCTAGTCGGCCTACCAGTCTGCGCTTTCTTAGCGACCGTCACTTCCACCACCTCATACTCATCCTCATCACCATCATCGCTCTCACTTTCCTTTGACTTCTTTCTAGCAGTTGACTTTTTATTTCCCATACCACCCTTTGACTTTTTTTTCGTTGCAGGTTTTTCCTCATCATCGGCATCATCATTATCCTCATCACTCGTGTCAGTCTTGCGTTTTGCAGGAGGCTTCTTAGCTTTACTTTGGGTCGTTTTCTTCCCTCCTTTCGGTTTTGCAACTTCATCCTCACTACCGCCTTCATCATTGTTCTTCTTATTGCTAGACTTCTTCTGTAGTTTGGCCACCGCTTTGACTGCTTGGTCTCCACTTAGCTTTTGTAACTCGGGTACATATGCAGTTGTCTACCAAACCAAAAAAAATAGCATATGCTCCAATAATCAATCAAAGCGTCATGAAAAAGTAAAACTGATTTGGAACAGACATACCCTGCCTCCAGCATTGATAAAGTCAATCGCCTTTCCTGCCATAGAATTTAAAAAGTAAAATCTTCAGTTGAAAATTTTGACCGGCTTTATCAAAGCTAGTTTGGCGCAGAAAAAACCATCAACTGAAACAAGAAAACTAACAGCTGCTTAAGAATTTTGACTGCCTTTTTTAAAGCTAGTCATGAAAATACCAAGCAAAAACATGGTAGGGGTGGCACGATAGTAGAGTATTAGAGCGGGTGACTTATGTTAACCCGCAAAAACTTTCGTGTGCACTCCAATAATGATTACAAAAATATATTATTGCATTAATATTCTAAATCTGCGAATGATAATTGATCAAAAAGATTATCTTTAAGCATAAAAAATTAACATAATGTGACTTTCAACTTGCAACTCACAATTTGCTTGACCTAGTTGACGGTTATGATGCAGGTTAGTTCAGGATGATCAACGGTTAGGAGTGTTCATGAAGCCAAAATAACCGAACTGAAACAATAACCAACGATTTGGTTTTATGTTTTCGTAAAGATTGAACTTTCGACTCAGTTTGGTTCTGCATGTAACTAAAAACCAAAATTTCGGTTTGAGCCTAAAACAGCCCATGCACACCTATCGACGGTTAATTATGATTCAAAACAACTTTTTTTACAATAATAACCTACACACAAACTATTTTAAAAGGCTGTTTGCATACAAGATTTTTGGCCCGTACCCCTTTTAGACAGAACCCAAATCAATCCCTTCATAAATAAACATGTTAAAATGGTCACAACTACAACAAATAACCCTCCCGTAATGTGATAAAAAGAACAGTTGAAGAGCCAAACCATCTACAAAAGCCTTTTTGGGCTTCTTTTCTCTGGAATGAAAAATCCAGTTACTAGGAAACTGGCTACTATCAGCCCCAACTTCAACAGCTTGCTCAATAACCTGTAAATACAATAAGCGTTTGTCAAATACAATCTTACCATTTATTTTTCCAGGTTTTTTGCCCCATCTAGAATGAAACAACCAATCAGCAGGAAAACGACTGCTGTCAGCATCAACTTCAACTGAATGCTCAATAACCTACAAATAGTATCCTCTATACTCACTGTAAACTACATAGATTAACAGTAGAAGTAGCAAAAAAGGGTATGCCAAATGAGTTGGGTTGACCTGTTAACACTTTTTGTTCAAGACAAATTATTATCGTCTAGTTTCTGAAGAAAATGATTTAAGAGAATAAATAATGTTTTATACTTTATTAATGTTAATTAATGATACTTTTATTTTGTATTTTACATTAACTAAAAAGGTGGTGTACATGTTTGAGCAAAAAGAGAAAAAAAATGGAACCATATGTGAATAAGTAAATAAGATCCCTTAGTTTCTACACTAATTTAGTGGTAAGATTATAGTGTGCACACTGAAGATGCTTAGACGCTAGCTCTTTAAAGAATAAAGATTACCTATTGGTTCCATCAAATATATAAAGATGGCCCAATTGGGCCACTTGTAAGCAAAATTGCCACTTCTTTATTTAACATTTAACAAGTTAAAAATAAAGCTAAAAATAATTGTTTACTCACCTCTTTAAGGGACTTGT
The DNA here is from genome assembly GCF_021521415.1 of Bidens hawaiensis. Taxonomy (NCBI): domain Eukaryota; kingdom Viridiplantae; phylum Streptophyta; class Magnoliopsida; order Asterales; family Asteraceae; genus Bidens; species Bidens hawaiensis. The sequence continues at coordinate 15,755 of NW_027497999.1, read as the reverse complement.
GCAGTGCTGCACATCCTTCTTTGGGAATGTTGGCAGCACTCTGTAGTGGATGGATTTTTGCCTGAAAATAAGTTAATTATTACATAAGTACTAACAAGTATCATCAGATACAGATCATGTTAAGAGCACAATGAGATTTGTGACAGAAAATAAAATGAATATTAGATAGAACTGTAAAACAAGGATAACAATAAAACACAAGTAAATGATAGAAGACACATGAATACCTAAGAAGCTCAACTTTTTATATCCCATCTTTGACCCGTTTATAGATAAAACATAACCCAGTTTGACCAATAAAAAAATTAACTGATTGAAATTGTCAACTCTTAAACTAGAATGAAAATTTGAAACGAAAGAACAAATGTATATTGTGTTCAAAAGATAAGTTTTAGGAAACAAATAAAACCTGATATAGCACTTCATCTGCAATCCAATTGCCAACACCTGAGATAAAGCTCTGCCAAGATGAAGACATGATTAATTTTTTTTGCAAGTTTTAATAACTAAATGATCATTAAGACTCATGCATAGTCCCAACCTGATCGAGTAAGAGAGCCTTTATGGTAATCTTCTTCTTACTCAATGCTTTAAAGAGTTCATCTTCTGTCATTGGCTCCAATAAGGCATCTGGACCAAGTTCAGATATCGGGGCCACAATAGCCGGCTGTCATTAGATATCATCAAAAGAATAAAAATCCAATAACTAGTTGTTGCCTAAAGCAAAATAAAAACGAGTGATATATGTGTAACTAATATCATCATACATTTTTAAGTAAACGGACTTTTGCAAATCGCCTTTTGTCAGTAAACGACAGCTCCAAACCATCATCAAGCTGGCATTATAAACCAAAGAAGAGTGTACAGAGAGAACAAATATTAACATCTTCCAAGGGCAAAACTAACATTATAATAATTCAAAGTTCAAACAAATGAAATTAGTTGTTTAAGATAAGGTACTCATGTCTTACTTCTATAAATACTTTGGAATATTTGGAAGGCCACTCATCTGTATCACTAACTGCAGACCTGTAAGCAATAAACCAGTCTAGGTATCAACTTTACAATTAAGAAAACCAAACATCATATTTGGAACATAACATCAGCCAATCTAAATGCTACAGTTTGGTTTAACTTATAAACTTATATTTTAACAAGCAAGCTCTAATTGTTTCTACACGAGTTGACCTTGAGCTCTTTAAAGCTATACAAGTCATGCTCGACCTCGAGCTCTTTAAAGCTATACAAGTCTTTTACAGAATATGTGAAACCATGTGCACAAAAACATACCCTAATCGTTTCTAATAAATGTAATTCAACTAATGAAACTCTAGAATAACTAAATATTTCAATATTTTCTCCAAACCAGTGCACTTCAATATTTCAGTGCAAATAAACTCACAAAATAATGTTTTGAGCAATCAAGCCCTAATTATTTCTAGAGGTGTAAACGAGCCGAGCCAAGCTTAAGCTCGACTCGTTTGTTATTTATTAATTAGCTTATATCTATTTTTTATTATTTTATATACTCTGAGAAAAACCTTAAACGAGCCTAAGCTTGGCTTGACCTAATTTAGTACCTCAAGCGAGCCAAAGTTCGGGTCGAGCCTGGCTGTGAAGTGTTAATACATTGAAGTCCAATATAGGTAAAACTTAAATTACACAAGGCTTTAGCTCGGGCTCCATATCTATATGAGCTTTATTTGAGGCCCGGGCTTGACTTGAGCTTGAGAAAGTTCGGCTTGTTTCAAACTTTCTATCGATCGGCTTGTTTGCACCCGTAATTATTTCTACTATAAAAATAAACTCGTTACCTTTTATACTTGGTTACAGCAACACCTTTAATATATATAGCCCCAGCCATTCCTGAAACACAGACCTCAAAATTAACAAACATGTAAGCATTCAACATTCAACTATCCAGAAAACCTAATTCTAAACAACCAGCCACCAATTCACACCAGCGAATCGGCGATTCATGCATCTCGTTGCTACGAATCTTTGTTATATAGTGAGCAATAAAAAAACCATTAACCGAAAACCGACAAAACTGAACCAAAATAAACCTTTAACCAAAAGCAGTTATCAGTTATTTCTTGTACCCTCAATTAACTGAACGAACCGTTCTATTTTCATATATTTGAAGTTTTTATACCTCCATTTCATGTATTTCATATTTTATACTACCATTTCCTGTATACATACCTACATTTCATGTATTTATACATTCAATTTATGCATTTTAAGTAATAGTTTTAGCACAAGTTTTTGGTTATTAACCGAATAAACCGAAAAGTCGAAAACCAATTGGTTGAGGCTAATAACCGAACAGAAGCGAAGTGCACACCCCTAACTTACACATATACCAATGCACGTGTGAAATTGTAAGTATCTAGGGTTTGTAAAATTGGGCGTACTAACCGAACTGGAAAGACGGATACGGAGGAGAGTCAAGCTGGATCCACATATTCTTCCCCTTACGGTTAGCCGCCACGATTGTTTTTCCGGTCAGCGAGGCTTCAAACTCGGCACGTGACACGCCGTCGATGACCTTACTGTCATCCGCCACGACGGATCGCTTGATCTTCTTTCCGATGCAGTTTTCCGCTATGGCTCTTCGAGCTGCCTCCACCTCTGGAAGCTCCGGCATTGTTTTCTTGATGTTCGCGCGCTTTTTTGGTTTAGGGGGGTGTGTGTGTGTGTGTATGTAAGTGTAAGTGTTGCAGGTTTGACACCGTTGCATACGGTACGAACAGTGAGCTTGTTTCGTCGAATTATATGATGCCACGTCAGCAACGATTATTAAGTGGGCTTGCTAACTACTAATGGGCCACCCCTTAGGTTGCTTTTGGGTTAGGCCCAACCAAAACAAAATTTCCAGTAAGAGAATCTTCTCCCTCGAAAAACTTACTGTTAAAAACCTCGTGGCTCACTTGAAATCATCTCCTCAAATGAAAGTAAGTTCGCTCGTTGGCTTGCTTGACAACTCACTCATCTAAATTTAGTAAACATTATAGCCGTATGTTGTATGATGTTACACTTTCTAAATTCAAGTTTTGCATAATTACATCAATCTAAGTTCGTATTATTAATTTTTGCTTTTATATTTATCAAATTTTGTGCGTCTTTATCGAACTTGTGTATACAAAAGAACTTGCTCAGCTTTTTATGAGTTGAGCTTGAACTTAAATTTCAACTCATTTAATGATATATTTACTTATTATATTACACTAGATTTTATCCCCTGTATTACAGGGGTTGTTTTACATTATTCGTTTTTAATATTTATATATGTATATTTGGATTTTTAATTTTATTTATCGTAAGAAAGTTAACAATTAATATACTTGAGTTTTGATGATAAAATGGTTTCACAAATAAATGATATGTTATAATCCGGTTTAACAGATATCTGGGTTTGGTGATACCAATTATCCGTTTATTTTCTTTATTATAAAATTTTGTTTCTTAATTATAAATAATATTTTTTTAAAATAAAATAGAATATTAATTTTTAGTATATCCCTATTTTGTAGGATTTTTATATCAAATATTTTCTAAGATTAATTTAATATAATGAGGTGTTATAACCCGTTTATGTGACATCTGCCCCGATCCGACCCGACCCAGGTACCCGTTTTCCGATCCGATTCTTTTTATGATTTAAAATTTAATTATTTTCTTTTAAAACTTGACATTTAAAATATATTTTCCCTCCCGCCTCTTTCTCTCTCTTCCTTTCCGCCGTCCCGTCCCTCTTCTTCTGTTTCTTTCCGCCTTCTTTTCTCTCTTGTCGCCGTCCCGCCCTAGTCTTGAACCCCTTTTTCTCTTAACTCTTCGTCCTTTGTTTCTTCCCGCCTAAGGATGTCTGCGCAGCTCCACGCGCCAGACTCCTTACAAGGAAGCCTGCGTGAAGACCGTCTGTTGCTGCGATACGCGAGGCGAACTGTCCCCGCAGCGCGCTAAGGATTATAGTTCTTCCCGCGACGCGCTTAGAATTGAAGTTCTTCCCGCGGCGCGCTTAGAATTGTAGTTCTTCCCGCGGCGCGCTAAGGTTGGTTCTGTCTGCCTTCGCGCTCGCGCACTCTTGACTTTCTGTGTCTGCCTTCGCGCTCGCGCGCTCGAGCCTTCTCGCGCTAACCCCTTTGAGTCTTTTCTTCTGTTTAATCCAGCTGTTTACTTTTGTGATGTCTTATCTTCTGTGCCTTTGACCTGACCTATCTTATGTCTGAAAAGCCACTTTCGGCGCAGCATGCGCACCAACCCCATTGGTTGACAGAAAAAGTGACTGACATTATCTTTTGAGATCTGCTTTTCCATGCTTTGACCAGTACCTTTATCTGACCCTCCCATGCCTGTTTACTGTTCCCTGTCAGCTTTCTCTTGTCCCATGCAGCTGCCATATCTTTTGGTATCTTTTGCTTTTGGAACCTTTTTGCTTTTGTTATCTTTTGCTTGATCCTGTTAAAGATCTTTTCCTCTTTTCTAGGGATTGTGTTCCCTAGGGTTTCCCTATAAATAATAATGCTACTTTCTTAACACTACACACACAAACACTTATTATCTTTCTCTTCCTTGCTCTCTACCGTTGATCCTCTGCCATCTCCTCTCTCTGCCTTCGTCTTCTCTCCTGTTCTGCCCTGATTTCCGGTAATATATAATATATAATATATAATAATTTACTTATTAATTATGCTAACTTATAATCAAGACTTAAAACAAATCATTAAAACGATAATCTTTAATTATAGGATAACTTTGCTTGTTAAGAGTTGGTTCTTGCTTTATCTTACACCGCGCCGTTATCAAGTGAGTAATCTCGTACCTAATCCCTTTTTATTTTTAATGTTTTGGGATGTTCATGTGTTCGTACAAACTTGAGTCTTAAACTGGTTTATGAACTTTAGTCGCACAGTATCCCATGTGTTGAGGACGTTTACTTGGCTGTTTATTTGTATGTGTGTATCATTAACCGCTTTGTTCGGCCTATTCCGAAGTTTTCATGGATCCATTAGATGAACACGGGAGACCTATCGTTTACGGTTTTCTTTGTTTACACTTGCACAGATGTTTTCTTGTTTTTGTGCTCAATTGGGAGCACGGATTGAACTATGAACTATGATCTATTTAGGCTTGATCACAATCTGATTACACCCTTGTTAAACACCAGACATACACGTGTTGCGCGCAGTGATTATTGTTATCTATTATTATCTATTAAACTTGATTTCTCACCAACACGCAAGTGTTTGACGTTTATTTTAACACATGTTCAGGTTTGCTGTAGCTGTTTTTGGAGCTTGTGGACACGTAGGACGTTTTTACTTTTGGACCTAGATTAAAATGTATCAAGACAAGTTATTGTTGTTCGAATATTTTTGCCTTTTAAAATATTGATTTATGTTATCTTGTGTTTACGTTGCGCGTGCGTGAATGAATATATTTATTAAATATTGACACCCAATAGTGTCACGAGTAATGAAACAATATGTGGCGCCTCGATGTATAATCCGCCTTTGGTCGGGGTGTTACAGATTGGTATCAGAGCTCGTTGACTTTTGGATAGGTGGTTAGACGTAACGGCCTAGAATACCTATGAGTCCCTTCTCGCGCATGAGAGAAATCTCATGTTTGCGCGCTTATTGTTAATTACTCGTTATTTATAAATATGCTTGCGCAGACGCAGTATATGATTTTATGTTTTATTCCGCGATATTTCGATTTTTGTTGAATTTCGATTTTTATTGATTTTACTTACATATTCGTTTGTTGGGATTGAAAATCCGAAAAGTCATGGTGATACATGAATAGTTGATTTTCAAATTCCATTTACGATTATGTTCTGAGGTTGGAGACTTGAAAAGTCATGATGATACATGAATTGTCAACCTCCAATACTCATTTTCTTGAATATTTTATATTGAGGATTGAAAAGTCATGGTGATACATGAATCGTCAATCTCCAATACTCGTTTACTAGTCATTTTAAATTGAGAATTCGGAAAGTCATGGTGATACATGAATTGTCGATTCTCGATTCGATTTTGTTATCTGTATTAAGTTTGCATTCAAATTCATGTTTTACTTTAACTGTTGATGGTATCTAACCCCGCGAAACCAAGCTTTATAAGATTATACTTTGCGCTAAGATATTAACAAAACTAAAACTTTTATAGAATGCCTCCGCTATCTCGCCGACATCAGAGGAGAGAAGCCTCGCGCAGACGCAGGCAGCAACGTTCCCAGGAAATGGCCGCCGCAATAGCTCAAGCTTTGAGCCAAAACAATACCAACACCTCTGATTACAACATTAAGTCCTTTAACGCGGGTAACCCTCCAAAATTCACAGGCCTTGAAGGAGCCACCGTGATGCTCCAGTGGCTTGAGAAAATAGAAAACACTTTCCTCCACACCCAATGCCCCTCGGACAGACGAACCCTATATGCTTCCAGTGTCCTGGAATCTAGAGCGCTTACATGGTGGAATGGAGTAGCTCATGCGCGTGGCGCAGAAGCTGCTTCCAGCATGCTCTGGGAGGAATTTAAGGAAATTCTGACGCGAGAATTCTGCCCTCCCTACGAAGTTAAGCGCCTGGAGGAAGAATTTTGGAATCTTAAGCAATACAGCGGTGAAGCGCGCGAGTACGCGACGCGCTTCCATGAACTAAGCATGCTTGTCCCTCACCTTGTTACCCCTTCCCGCCGAGCCATCGAGAAATTCCTTGGGGGTCTCCCCATGGAAATTCAAGATTCTGTATGGGCCAGAAACCCAGTAACCCTCTCTGACGCCATCGAATTGGCCGCTGTGCTCAGCGACAACCATGTCAGAGCAGGAACCCTGTTCCTGCGGGGATCTGAGAAGACCAAACTCACCAAGACTGTCCCTGAACCAACAGAAACCAAACCAGAACCCTCAAACCGTAACAACCTCAAGCGCAGGCGCAAAGCCTATGCGCTTACCAACCCGCCCATTGTCCAGCAACCCATCTACCAACCTCCAGTTTACGCGCCTAACCCACTGTCAACCTACCCAACACCTCCTGTAGTCCATAACTATGCCTTAACCAATCCCGCACTCCCTGCCCCGCCACCTAAGAAACCTTACACAGGAAATCAACCCTTTTGCCCAACCTGTAGACTTCACCACCCAACCCAAACCCCGTGTCGACAATGTAACCGATGTGGCCGCGTTGGTCACTCTGCTGAGTACTGTAGAGTCCCTTCCGCCAACCCAACTGCGCAAACACCACCAGCCTACCTGCAGAACCCACAACCAACATACCAAAACCCACGACCCAGGTCGTGCTTTAACTGCGGTGATCCCAGTCATTTCCGGAACGCGTGCCCAAGGCTACAAGTTCAGATTACGCAAGCGAATCCGGTGAACCAGATTTCGAACCAAGTGACACGCGGACGAGCTTTTAACATAACCGCGCACCAAGCGCAAGCGAATAATGACGTAGTTAATGGTACATTTTTACTTAACGGATTTTATGCTTCTGTACTTTTTGATACTGGCGCCGATCGAAGTTTTATTTCTCGCGCATTTGAGCAGAAGCTTGCGCGACCGCGCATCGATTTAAAAGAAAATTTTTCAGTTGAATTGGCTAATGGCGAAACTGTTTTAATTAACTCAGTGATTAAAGATTGCACGCTTAACCTTAACGAAAGCGATTTTCTAATCGACCTCATCCCCATGCCTCTTGGAAGTTTTGATGTTATTATTGGTATGGACTGGCTCTCGAAGAATCGCGCCGAAGTTATTTGCGCCAAGAAGATGATTCGCATACCTCGAGAAAATGGTGATCTTCATATCTACGGCGAGAAACCCTCCCGCGGTCTTAAACTTATGTCTTGCGCCGAAGCCCGAAGGCTCATGCGGAAAAGGTGTATTGCATTCTTAGCCCATGTGGTTAAACCTGCTGAAGAAAAGAAGCTTCGCGATATCCCTGTTGTGCGTGATTTCCCTGAAGTCTTTCCTGATGATCTTCCTGGTATCCCTCCCGCTCGTGAAGTCGAGTTCCGTATTGATCTTGTCCCTGGTGCTTCCCCCGTAGCTAAATCTCCTTACCGTCTTGCGCCCGCTGAGATGCAAGAATTGGCAAGCCAACTTCAAGAGTTGATTGCTAAAGGATTCATTCGCCCTAGCTCTTCGCCCTGGGGTGCTCCGGTGTTGTTCGTTAAAAAGAAAGATGGATCGTTTCGCATGTGTATTGATTACCGCGAGTTGAACAAACTCACCATTAAGAACCGGTATCCCTTATCGCGTATTGACGACCTCTTTGATCAACTCCAAGGTGCCTCTTGTTTCTCCAAGATTGATCTCCGCTCTGGCTATCACCAGTTGCGCATCCGCGATGAAGATGTTCCGAAGACTGCTTTTCGAACTCGTTATGGCCATTTTGAATTCTTGGTCATGTCCTTCGGTTTAACCAACGCACCCGCCGTTTTCATGGATCTAATGAATCGGGTGTGTAGGCCTTTCTTGGATAAATTCGTGATTGTGTTTATCGATGACGTTCTGATTTATTCTAAGACCAAGGCCGAGCATGAGCAACATCTTCGGTTGGTGTTGCAAAAGCTTCGAACTGAGCAACTCTATGCTAAGCTTTCCAAGTGTGAATTCTGGTCTGTTGAAGTACAGTTTGTTGGCCATATTGTGAACAAGATGGGTATTCATGTCGACCCATCCAAGATTGAAGCAATCAAGAACTGGATTACGCCGACCACTCCTTCTGAGATCCGTTCCTTTCTGGGCTTAGCTGGTTATTACCGGCGCTTCATTTCGAACTTCTCGAAGATCGCTTTGCCTTTAACAGCTCTAACGCACAAAGGTAAGCCGTATATTTGGGGCTCGAAGCAAGAAGAAGCCTTTCTAACGCTCAAGCGTTTGTTGTGTGAAGCTCCTGTTCTTGCGCTACCTGAGGGTAATGATGATTTTGTCGTGTATTGCGATGCATCCAACCAAGGTCTCGGTTGTGTTCTTATGCAACGAGGCAAGGTTATCGCTTACGCATCAAGGCAACTCAAGGTTCATGAAAAGAATTATACAACTCACGACCTCGAACTTGGTGCAGTTGTTTTTGCCTTAAAGATCTGGAGACACTACCTTTATGGTACTAAGTGTATCCTCTACACTGACCATAAAAGCCTTCAGCATATCTTTGATCAGAAGGAACTTAACATGAGGCAACGCCGATGGAACGAACTCATCAGCGATTACGATTGTGAGATCCGGTATCATCCTGGTAAGGCTAATGTGGTAGCCGATGCGCTCAGCCGAAAACCCTGCCAGCTTAACTGTATCTTGCCGCGCACGCAGCTTCACTTCGCGCCGATCCAAAGCAACCTTGAATCGCGCATTCGTGACGCGCAGCGCGCATCCATCAGTAATGGTAACCTTCGCGCCGAGTTAGCGTGTGGCGCGGAAGCGCATTTTGTCCCTAATCTGAGTGGAATTCTTTGTTATCTTAATCGCATCTGGATTCCCTTTAATGAGAATCTTCGCGCTGATATCCTGAGTGAAGCGCACAAATCTCGGTATTCTATTCATCCTGGCGCTGATAAGATGTACAAGGATTTGCGCATTACTTATTGGTGGCCCGGTATGAAAAAGGATATTGCTGTGTTCGTAGCTAGATGCCTGACATGTTCTAAGGTAAAAGCTGAACATCAACGCCCATCTGGTTTGCTCGAACAACCAGAAATTCCTACGTGGAAATGGGAATGTGTAGCGATGGACTTTATTACCAAGTTACCTTTGACAGCAAGCAAACATGATAGCATTTGGGTAATAGTGGATCGTTTGACTAAGTCTGCTCACTTTCTGCCCATTCGTGAAAACTACCGTGTTGAGCATCTCGCGCAGCTTTATGTCAAGGAAATTGTCTGCCGCCATGGTACTCCTTTGAGCATCATATCCGATCGCGATGGCCGTTTTATATCTCGCTTTTGGAAATCTCTCCAATCTGCGTTAGGAACTCGTTTGGACATGAGTACTGCATATCATCCTCAGACTGACGGACAGTCTGAGCGAACCATTCAAACCCTTGAGGATATGCTCCGATCTTGTGTTCTTGATTTTGGAGGTAATTGGGATTCGCACCTGCCTTTAATCGAGTTCTCTTATAATAACAGCTATCACTCCAGCATTGGTACGGCCCCATTTGAAGCACTTTACGGTCGAAAGTGCCGTTCTCCGATTTGTTGGAGCGAAGTGGGTGAAGTACAAATCACAGGACCCGAACTAGTTCAAGAGACAACCGATAAGATCGCCAAGATCCGTGATCATCTGCTGACTGCCAGAAGCCGACAGAAGAGTTACGCAGATCGCAGGCGGAAGCCTCTCGAATTTCAAGTTGGTGATCTTGTTCTCCTCAAAGTGTCGCCCTGGAAGGGTGTTGTCCGCTTTGGGAAGAAAGGTAAGCTTGCTCCTCGATATGTTGGACCATTTAAGATCCTCGCGCGTGTAGGAAAAGTTGCCTACAGACTTGACCTGCCGCCCGCGCTCAGTAATGTGCATCCAACGTTCCATGTATCCAATCTCAAGAAGTGTTTAGCCGACGAGAACCTTCACATTCCACTTGATGAAGTTCAAGTTGATGAATCTATGCATTTCATTGAGAAGCTTGTTGAGATTATGGATCGCGAGGTTAAGCAAACCAAGCGCAGTCGCATCCCTATCGTGAAAGTTTGCTGGGAGTCCAAGCGCGGAGCCGAGTTTACATGGGAAAGGGAAGATCAAATGAAGATCAAGTACCCGCACCTGTTCTCTGCGCAGCCTACTTCGAGATAAATTTCGGGACGAAATTTCTTAAAGTAGGGGAGACTGTGACATCTGCCCCGATCCGACCCGACCCAGGTACCCGTTTTCCGATCCGATTCTTTTTATGATTTAAAATTTAATTATTTTCTTTTAAAACTTGACATTTAAAATATATTTTCCCTCCCGCCTCTTTCTCTCTCTTCCTTTCCGCCGTCCCGTCCCTCTTCTTCTGTTTCTTTCCGCCTTCTTTTCTCTCTTGTCGCCGTCCCGCCCTAGTCTTGAACCCCTTTTTCTCTTAACTCTTCGTCCTTTGTTTCTTCCCGCCTAAGGATGTCTGCGCAGCTCCACGCGCCAGACTCCTTACAAGGAAGCCTGCGTGAAGACCGTCTGTTGCTGCGATACGCGAGGCGAACTGTCCCCGCAGCGCGCTAAGGATTATAGTTCTTCCCGCGACGCGCTTAGAATTGAAGTTCTTCCCGCGGCGCGCTTAGAATTGTAGTTCTTCCCGCGGCGCGCTAAGGTTGGTTCTGTCTGCCTTCGCGCTCGCGCACTCTTGACTTTCTGTGTCTGCCTTCGCGCTCGCGCGCTCGAGCCTTCTCGCGCTAACCCCTTTGAGTCTTTTCTTCTGTTTAATCCAGCTGTTTACTTTTGTGATGTCTTATCTTCTGTGCCTTTGACCTGACCTATCTTATGTCTGAAAAGCCACTTTCGGCGCAGCATGCGCACCAACCCCATTGGTTGACAGAAAAAGTGACTGACATTATCTTTTGAGATCTGCTTTTCCATGCTTTGACCAGTACCTTTATCTGACCCTCCCATGCCTGTTTACTGTTCCCTGTCAGCTTTCTCTTGTCCCATGCAGCTGCCATATCTTTTGGTATCTTTTGCTTTTGGAACCTTTTTGCTTTTGTTATCTTTTGCTTGATCCTGTTAAAGATCTTTTCCTCTTTTCTAGGGATTGTGTTCCCTAGGGTTTCCCTATAAATAATAATGCTACTTTCTTAACACTACACACACAAACACTTATTATCTTTCTCTTCCTTGCTCTCTACCGTTGATCCTCTGCCATCTCCTCTCTCTGCCTTCGTCTTCTCTCCTGTTCTGCCCTGATTTCCGGTAATATATAATATATAATATATAATAATTTACTTATTAATTATGCTAACTTATAATCAAGACTTAAAACAAATCATTAAAACGATAATCTTTAATTATAGGATAACTTTGCTTGTTAAGAGTTGGTTCTTGCTTTATCTTACACCGCGCCGTTATCAAGTGAGTAATCTCGTACCTAATCCCTTTTTATTTTTAATGTTTTGGGATGTTCATGTGTTCGTACAAACTTGAGTCTTAAACTGGTTTATGAACTTTAGTCGCCCAGTATCCCATGTGTTGAGGACGTTTACTTGGCTGTTTATTTGTATGTGTGTATCATTAACCGCTTTGTTCGGCCTATTCCGAAGTTTTCATGGATCCATTAGATGAACACGGGAGACCTATCGTTTACGGTTTTCTTTGTTTACACTTGCACAGATGTTTTCTTGTTTTTGTGCTCAATTGGGAGCACGGATTGAACTATGAACTATGATCTATTTAGGCTTGATCACAATCTGATTACACCCTTGTTAAACACCAGACATACACGTGTTGCGCGCAGTGATTATTGTTATCTATTATTATCTATTAAACTTGATTTCTCACCAACACGCAAGTGTTTGACGTTTATTTTAACACATGTTCAGGTTTGCTGTAGCTGTTTTTGGAGCTTGTGGACACGTAGGACGTTTTTACTTTTGGACCTAGATTAAAATGTATCAAGACAAGTTATTGTTGTTCGAATATTTTTGCCTTTTAAAATATTGATTTATGTTATCTTGTGTTTACGTTGCGCGTGCGTGAATGAATATATTTATTAAATATTGACACCCAATAGTGTCACGAGTAATGAAACAATATGTGGCGCCCCGATGTATAATCCGCCTTTGGTCGGGGTGTTACAGTTTAAGAGCTATCTGGGTATGGTGAGATCTTTACCCGTGAATTCGAGTCAAATGCGTGAGAAACCTTCATTTACAAACAAAGCAATCTGATAGCTTGAGAGAATGGTTGTTTTACATTTTTTCGTTTTTTAATATTTATTTTTTTTATTTTAATTTTCTTTATTGTAAGAAAGTTAATAATATACTTAGGAGTTGATGATAAAAGGGTTTCATAATAAATATGTTATAACCCGTTTAAAAACTATCTGGATTTGGTGACCCATGACCCGCTTATGTTTTTTACTATAAAATTGTTTATTAATTATATATAATATCCTTTTCTTTTTAAATTGAATATTAAATTTTAGTAAATCCCTATTTTATAGGATTTTCATATCAAATAATTGGTAAGATTAATTTTTAATTTAATGAGATGTTATAACCCGTTTAAGAGGTATCTGGTTTTGGTAAGACCCATATCCATGAATTTAGGTTAAATCAATGAGAGACCACCATTTAAAAATCAAATAATTTGATGGTTTCCATAAAAGAGGGGAGCGACCACATTGCGACACATAGGATTTTGGGGTTTCGTTTATATATATTATAGATAGATTTGTGAAAGTTAAAATAAATGGTTTCAATGGTGGATCCGTAAATCGGGCTGAAAACAAGACAGGCCAAAATGATTACATTAAACCCTATAGTAAGTAATTAATTATTCATTAGTTCGAAATCTAAAGATGTATGTATGCAACACAAACAAACATGGATCCAACGGCAGTTTATTACACAAAATAAAACAAAGAAACAGAAATAAAAATAAAATAAAATACTGAGTGATTCAGAGTGAGAGATCAGCCAAATCAAAAGTTCTTTCAACCGCTTTGGTCCACGAGGCCCACTTCTTATCCCTCACCTCCTGACTTAAAACCGGCTTAAAAGTTGTATCTTGCTTCATTCTCTCCGCGTTCTCAAATATTGTCGCTTCTGTCCAAACTCCAACAGCTAAACCCGCTGCATACGCGGCACCCAGAGCTGTCGTTTCTATGTCCGCTGGTCTCACCACCGGGTTACCCAGCAAGTCGGCCTGTGAATTAGTTATACACAATTTACAAATATTAAATGACATGACAAGATTAAAAGACCAAATATTAAATGGGTTGAACCCATTAGTCCATTACCCTACTTGCCCGGCCCGCCCATACCTGAATCTGCATAAGCAAATTATTAGCAGTAGCCCCGCCATCAACCCGAAGCAAAAACTCCCCCTTATCATTCTTCTTCTCCCCCTTTTCACCCGCATCTTTATGCATCGAAGCCAACACATCCTTCACCTGAAAACACATACTCTCAAGAACCGCACGCGCAATATGCGACTTATTCGTAAACCGCGTCATCCCAACCAACACACCACGCGCATCATCCCGCCAATACGGTGCAAACAACCCGTTAAACGCTGGCACAAAATACACCCCACCTGTCGAGTCAACTTTTCCCGCCAAATCCTCAATTTCCCGAGCCGTCTTAATAATCCCCAAACTGTCCCTAAACCACTGAACCGCTGCACCCGCGATCGCAATCGAACCTTCAAGCGCATAGTTCGTGGGCGCGTCTTTTCCGAGCTTGTAAGCCAGAGTGGTCAACAACCCGTGTTTTGACTTGATCACTTGCTCACCCGTGTTTAACAGAATAAACGCACCCGTTCCGAACGTGCTTTTCGCTTCACCTGTTTTACACGATTGGCCCAACATGGCAGCATGTTGGTCGCCTAAACAACCCGAAATCGGGACACCGGGAATCAACCAGCCTTTGGCTATGTGACCTATAACCTCGGCATTGCTTATGATTTTTGGGAGGATGTTTTTTGGGATTTTTAAGGTTTGTAGTGTCGACTCGTCCCAGTTGAGGGTTTTCAGGTTCATGAGCATGGTTCGTGAGGCGTTTGAGACGTCGGTGACGTGTAGGCCGCCATTAACACCGCCGGTTAAGTTCCAGATTAGCCATGAGTCTATGGTTCCAAAAAGAGCATCCCCTTTGTTTACAGCTTGTTTTACAGCATCAACATTTTCAAGAAGCCAAAGGAGCTTGAGTGCACTAAAATATGTGCTTATTGGCAACCCGCATGATTCTAAGAAGTGGGTTTTTCCTCCTGATAATTCTTTCTCTAGTTTCCTGCAAAGATAGATTATTTTTTGTGATGAATGCATATTAATAATCCTTTTCTTGGGGCTAAAATATGTCTGCTAAACGGGTCGTGTTTGCAGATTAACAGTTAATAAGGGTGCGCAAAAACCGAAATAGCTTAACCCAAACAAACGAACCAAACCGAATTCATAGATTTACATTTTCTATTTTGGATTTTAAGTTATTTATATTAATTTAAAAAATAAAGTAAACTAAATATTTTAACCTAAATGTATAATAGTCAATTAATTATTAATTAACAAAAATATTAGGTCTCAAGTTCATTACTTTGGGCCACTTTTCTCCTAAAAGAATTTCAAGCCCAAATGGTTAACCGAAACATCCAAAACACAAAGAAATTTATTTTTTTGATATATCTCATTTCTCAAGCAATTATTTTAAACTAAATCAATTTGATTTTAAACTACTACACCTGGTCATGGGGAGATTAGTTATTTATTTATTTATTGATCGTCTTTAGTCTTCAGTGCATACTTCAAAAAGGCTTACAACCCGCATATTACCCACCATACCCCAGTTCAAAACCTAGAACATGACGTTTTTAACCATGTACCTTTTCAAAATCGTTAGTTTATAAAGGAAGAGTTGCGAAATGATAAACTATGGTTCATTAATATAATATATTTACATAAGTTAACATACCAAAAACGAAAGAATAAAAGAGGAATAAAAAAGTTAAAGGCTTGGGGCGGTCACATTAATACACATTGATTTTTAAGTCAAGAAATTAATCAACTCTTATAACTGGGCCCAATTTTTCGACGAAAACAAAGTTCTTTGTTATAATCACAAGAACTTGTCCTC
>NW_027497998.1:0-50513 GCF_021521415.1 Bidens hawaiensis | reverse complement strand
TTTATGAGATGGTTGTTTCGTTTTTCGGTTATGTTGTTGGTTGTATTAGTAGTGTCTAGGGATCAGATGGTATGATCTTGTTTTGTTGGCTGTCTTCATGTTTAACAATGAACTCAACATTCTGCATGTTTATGCTTCATAATTTAGGATTGATCCGAACATGACTTTTAACTAGTTTCAGTAAGTTCAATTTAGTTTCTGTAATCTTGAGCTAAATGTATAAGTATAAACATTTTTATTTGGATTATATAATCTAGACCCATAAACTAAAAAGTTAACCCAGTTTGATGTAGTTAAAACTCTTTTAAAACCTAAAAAATTGGAGATTTTATTTATACTAACAAATTTAAACATCTATAATTAGAAGCTAACGTGAGCTTGGTTAAGACAACATAGTCTGATCGGAGTAAGACAACAGGGCTTTCCAAATTTTAGGAGTGCGGTGGCTTAACACACAAATAAGTCGTCGTTATAAAAAGATATTCGAGGAACTCGAAAGCTCGATGACTGGGCCTGTTATTGTTTGTAAGTTTTTAAATATAAAGAACTAGTTTTTATCCCCAAGTATTACGGGGGTTGTTGTACATTACTCGTTTTTTTAATATTTATATACTTTTTTTGGTTTAATTTTATTTATTGTAATGAAATTTATAATATACTTAGAATTTGATGGTAAAAAGATTTCACAAATAACTAAGATGTTATAACCCGGTTTAAAAGTTATCTGGGTTTGGTAAGACCCAAGACCAGCTTATTTTTTTTACTATAAAATTGTTTCTTAATTATAAATAATATTTAAAAAAAATCCATATAATAATTTTTAATATATCCTATTTTATAGGATTGTCACATCAATAATTTGATGAGAATAATTTTTAATTTAATAAGATGTTATAATCCGTTTAAGAAATATCTGGGTTTGGTAAGACCCATACCCGTGAATTCGGGTCAAATGAATGAGAAACCTCCATCTAAAAATAAAAAAAATTTGATGACTCCAAAAAATGAGGGAGCGACCACATCGCGACACGTTGGATTTTTATGTTTTCGTTTATATATATTATAGATAGATAGATAGATATTAAATGGTATAATATGATATATATTTCTACAATTATAGTATAGTAAAATTTCATATTATATCATAATATAATTTGTTATTATATTATACGCGTAATACTTGTATAATATATAATATGATAACAACAATTACAAATATCATATATGCAATATCATTCAAGATTTGTATATATATACATGCTTTATCAAGATATGTTTTCAATATTGTTTTACAAGGTAAAACCACAACAAAAAAAACCATATCATTTTCAACTTGTGTCATGGAAAACAATCGCTCGAGCTATCGAATGTCAGCTTTCCTGGTGACCGTGTTCGCACATCTGCTAGCGATATCTATTGCCACCCTTGGGTTGTATTGGCTTATAAAGTTAAAGGAAGGCGTGGCTTTCACATCTCATGTAAAAATCCAGATTTTCAATGTAAGTTTAATAGAAAATGTGTATTAAATAACTGAAAAATTGAATTTTAATATTCTCATCATTTTCTAGTTGACCGATAAAAATCTCACTTTATAATATTATTTGATCCGCAGATGCATCCACTTCTTACGGTACTTGGATTCATTATTTTTTCAGGCGAAGGTAAGATTAAATGTATAATAAAAGTGCATACAATTATAAATTTTATTTAAGCAATTAAAATTCACTTTTAAGTGTGCTAATCATTATTATTATTATTATTTTGAATCAGCAATAATAATATACAAGGGGATTCCTGCAACAAGACAAACCCTTAAACTAATTCACCTAATGTTGCATTTGATTGCCCTTCTTACTGGAACATTGGGTATTTACGCGGTTTTTAAATTTCATAATGAACTCAAAGCCGGACATGCGTACACTTTACATTCTTGGATCGGTTTGGCTACCATATGCTTATTCGGCCTTCAGGTAATCTTTCTACACGTTAACATAGGGCTGCTAAACGGATTGTATTTACATGTTGAGGGCCCCAACCCTATCAACCCAAAATAAAGTTTTATATATATTTATATATTAACTTTTCTAAATTTACATTTTAATTGTAGTTTTTAAATTTTAAGCACCTATATTTAAACAATGTTAATTTATTTGTTTATCATTAAAAATTTGCATAAAAAGATACTCAAATAGTTTAAGTTATTTTATAAACATATTTAGAAAACTAAATAAACGGGATAACAGGTCAATCCGTGAACTCACTCATATGACATGAACACGAATCGTTTAGCAAATTAATGTGTTCACGGGTTTGACCCCAAAGCATTTATTTAGACTAAATCCAACCCACGTCGTTTCGTATAAGAAATTAACATCAGTAATCAAATCCAGAAAAAAAGGATTCACTAACTATATTCCAACATATTTATATATATATTACTAAGTACTAACACAACCTTAACAAATGCTAGTTGTTACTTGGAATTGTCACCTTCTTGTTTCCGGGTGCCAAGTCAGCAACACGCGCTAGATTTACCCCGTGGCATATTTTTACCGGTGTAGGCATATTTTTCATGGCGATCGTGACTGCAGAAACCGGATTAATGGAGGAATTTATGTTTCAGAAGTTGCATAAAGGTCAAGAAGCCCTTGTGGTCAACTTTATAGGAATATTGATACTTATGTTTGGGATATCTGTTGGTCTTCTTGTTGTCATTCCTTTGAAAAGAAATTAAATGTTAATGTTAATGTTAATGGTCTTTAAAGGCACCTAAACATAATCAAAGTGACCATTTCATCATCTTACTTAAGCAGCCATTCTATTTATAATGTCATTAACTTACGGATTGACGGTTTTCTTAGATTATTAATTTTGGTTGATTAATATAGAAGTTTTTTTGAAAATAAAAATTCTATATAACGGTGCTATGCATGCATACAAAATGAATGACATCACGTTGTTGAAATCATGTTAACTACATGATGATATTCATTACGTATGCATGCGTAGCAATGACGATATGAACATTTACTTCTTATATAGGCAATCTTCCATATAAAATCAATTATGACAAGAAGACATGATTTACAAATCAACAACATTATGAATACGGAAAGAATGCCATCATGTAAGTAATTGAACTCGTGTTAACTACATGATGCTATTAATTTCGTATACTTGTATAGCAATGATAATATATAACGTTTAATTTTTATGTAATCGTCTATATTAATCGACCAAAATCAATTATGATAAGAAAATAGATGACCCATAAATCAACAACGTTGTGCATACGGAATGAATGACATCTTGTAGTTGTAATCATGTGAACTACATAATGCTATTCATTCCGTATACATGTATAGCCAATGTATAGCAATCATCATCATCATCGTACTCAGTATATCCCACCAATAGCAAAGCTATGGTAGGGTCTGAGGAGGGTAAGATGTAGACAGCCTTACCTCTACCCTATAGGGATAGAAAGGCTGCTTCCGGTGAGACCTCCGGCTCGATAGTAGTTTTGCATCAAGCCTTGGACATTAGATACATAACACACAATCATCGGGACACCGGCTGATTGGTGCATGTACCCTTGTCTTTCGACTATCAACGCCACCACATGATGCCTGATTAACCTTCCGCCACTTTTAACGTTATTTTCACGATATTAGTAAAATAACGTCAAAATTAGTGCAATTTTACTTTTGCGCACCGCAAGCAGGGCGTAGCCAATGTATAGCAATGATAATATGAAACGTTCAAGTCTTTTGAAATCTTCTATATTAAAGTTAATTAATTATCATGTTTAATTATATTTGTGTTTCATGTCATCTACGAACTTAAATTTCCTTATAGCAAAAATTGAGACAAATACACAAAATTAAGTTGTATTTAGTTACTAGTATGAAGTAATTTGACATGTACAAAATATATTGATTTAATAACAACCAGTTACCAATATCTCATTTCTTTATCATTTTTCCATAATTACATATTTATAGAAACCAAAATTTAAAACTAATTAACCATCTTATTTAGAGCTCATACAAATACCAGGAAACATTACAGTGCAGACATCAAAACAAATGAGTATCACTGATGGATTCTTGTCAGTAACCACCTTCGGATTTCCGATGAAATTTTGGATACTTAATAGTTTAGTAATTAAGAACGTTATGTTATTGAAGAGGTATGTACCCGCCTCAACATCGAGCGGGGCGGGTCAACACACAAAATATATACAAGACATTAGAAATCAAAGATATTGTCAAGGCACAAAGCCAAAACTTATGCGCACAGCGCATACCGCATATGCTCAAGCATCACATGCTTGCACATATCACATATGCTCAAGCATCACATATGCTCACGCATCACATATGCTCATGCATCACATATGCTCGCGCGTATCACATGCTCACGCATCATATATGCTTATGCATATCACATCGTGCGTGGCGCATCCGCGCGCGGCGCATATCACATACTCGCGCATCATACATGCCCACCCATATCACAGTTGCGCGTGGGGCATCCGCGCGTGACGTGTATTACATGCTTGTGCGTATCACATCTGCGCATGAAATATCTGCGCGTGAGAATAAAGAGAAGACCTCGCGCATCATCAGGATGGGCGCATATCACACATGCACATAATCAACCTCGTCCTTATCCAAATCAGGATTAGGGCAACCTTGATTGTGCACGTCAGACAACCTTCCAGAAGGCATCTTTTTAAGGAATAAGGATATGCTGATGTTGACAGCTGCTAAATGAAAGGTGGACAGCTCAACATGACTCATGGGTTACCACGTGATTATAACCAATGAAAAAGCACCAGGTGTCTCCAAGGACACGTGGCGCAAATCGATTGGAGGAGGCCAACAAAACCCTAATTTGGTCCCAGCTCAATCAGTGGAAACCCTAGCACTATAAATACAGCATCAACTCCACAAGGAAAGATACACAAAAACACAGTCACACAATCATACAGAGTAACTGACAGTATTCAGCTATTAAGCAATACTCTCCAGATTCCCTTACTCTCACATTATTATCTTCTCCTACATATACTTATTCTCACGCCGGAGGGTTACCCCAAAGAGGACCCCTCTGTCCCTTTCTGAGGGGTAAGTTAACGGCGCTGTTCATTTTGTAGGTGGAAGAACCCAGATCCAGAAAAACCATCGGTGAAGAATCGTAACCACACCCGAGGAAAGTAGATCTGCTACTAGTGAGTAGATCCACGTTTCTTCATTGGCGCAATCCACTGTTACAAACGGCAATCAGATCTCATCAGATCTACATAAAAAAATCAATCACCATGGTTTCTGGTGTTCGTAACGCTGATCAAGCTCTGGAGGATATTGAACGTGAGGGTGTCAATGAGGGACAGCAGTTTCTGAGGGTGCCGCGTGATTCTACGCGCACCACCAGTAACCGTCCCTTCATCACAACCCCTCACGGCCAGACTGAAACTCCTCCAGACGATCTCACGTTACAAAATCTTGCCGGCGCGAAACTGAAAGGACCAATGGGTCCAGAAGAAGGAACAAATGATCCGAATGAATGGCTCATAAACGAGCAGCGGCGTCTAATGGAAAAGTACAATGAAATGGTCAAACAGAAAAAGCTAGCCGACCAAACACAAAGGCAAGCGTTTGATAAGCAGACTACAAAAAGGCCGCGCGCGCCGGAAGACGGACATTCTGTTCACACTGCACACACTGAGTTCAGTGATGAAGAAGTGCATAGCATGAGGAAGACGCGAGATACTCATGCAGGAGGCTCACAACTCTGCGCGCCTGTGAACATGGCGCCTGGAGACAGAGCAGATCTGGATCTGCACATGCCGTACAGCCCGCCAGTGAGGGGGCAAGTGGACGTAACCACGCCGTACAGGCCGGCCATCTTAGTGAAGCACTCAAAATTTACTGAGCGCATCGCTAAGGCCCCCATCCAGCACAAGACCAAGATGCCAAGTGGTCTGGGCAAATATGATGGCACAACAGATCCAGATGACTTTTTGCAAGGTTTCTATAACACGGGAAACCTAGAGAGCTGGACGATGCCAACATGGTGTCACATGTTTGCCCGCTGCCTTACGGGCGCGGCGCGTGTCTGGTTCGAGAGCTTGCCGACTGGGCAAATTGATGGGTTCGAGGAACTATTGGAAAAGTTCCAAGCCCACTTCGTACAGCAGCGCAGACACACGCGCGATCTTGATGACATCATGCACTGCGTGCGCAGGAATGATGAAACGATTGAGGACTACATCACTCGTTTCAATCAGGAGTCTCTGGCAATCGGGGGTATAACTGAGCAACTCCTGCGCGTGGCTTTTATACAAGGCGCGCGCAGTGATCAACTCCGCCGAGCTCTCGTAAGCAGAGATGGTATGCCCACCACTTGGGCAAAACTAATGGAAGCATCGCGAGTCTTCGCGAGAAATGAAAAACAGATTGCCCAAGATAGGGCAAGAGAAAGAGCGCATCAGGCTGAATCACCGCGCAGCAAAGAGAAGAGGGCCAAACAGAACTCTGTATGGTCCAGGTTGCAACCAACAAGTTTTTCTTCCGCAGAAAAGCAAACGCAACCAAGCTCACCCCAGCCCCAAAAAGATGTTCGTAATCGCGGGGAGGGTGACAAGAGGGAGGGCGGCAGAGATCCTAGCAGACCTCTGCCAAGAATATGGACTCCCCTCACTAAAACACCTTCACAGGTGTTAAGTACTGAGAATGTCCAATTCAAGCCCCCCAAGCAACTACACTACAAGGGACCGCAAAACAGTGGCAAATATTGTGAATTTCACAGGTCCCCGGGCCACAACACCGACGCATGCCATCATTTAAAGGATGCGATCGAGAAGGATGTAAAATCAGGCAGGCTGGCTCACTTGGTGAAAAACCCAAGAATAGAAGATGAGCAACCGGAAGGAGCCTCTGCCAGCAAGAAATACAAAAGAATCTGTGTGGCTGAGGGGGGACGACAAGGGCAGACGTCAAAAAAGAGAAGCGCGCAAATTCACGGAGATTGGCGCGAGCAGCAAGTTATCTTCCCAAGAATCAGGGGAGGCCCTTCAATCAGCAGCCCTCTCGTCATCACCACACACATTGCTCATTACGAAGTGTCAAAGGTCCTGGTGGACACTGGAAGCGAATCTGACATTATGTATGAGCAATGTTTCAGAAAGTTAGACCCGGCAGACCAAGCGTGGCTCGAGATGGTGAACGCACCAATCTGTGGTGTTTCAAATGAAATCATCCATCCCCTAGGTCAAATTCAGTTTGAACTAACTATGGGGGATGATGAGCACAAGCGAGCCGAAGTTGTCAACTTCTTAGTCTTGCCCACCACGTCATGCCACAATATGATCCTGGGTAGGGGAACGATTGCCCAATTTAATGCTATACCGTCGCCAGCGCACGGCGCATTGGGGTTCCCTACACCAACAGGCGTAACATTTGTTTACCGCGATCATTTGTGCGCAGTGACAAGTACGCCGCGGGAAGGGAGAATGAAACTTCCAATGGCGGACAATGCGCCAGAGAAGTGGATTTTAAACCCAAAATTCCCAGAGCAAACGGTCACAATTGGCGCTACCATTTCAGACGAAACAAGATTGAGAATGAAAAGGTTGCTCACAAAATACACGTCGGTCTTCGCGTGGCAACACTCCGATATGACTGGGGTCCCGCGAGACTTGGCGCAACATTCTCTTAACACGTTCAAGTCGGTAGAGCCAATTGCTCAGAAAAAGAGAATCATGGGGGATGAAAAGGCGAAGGCCATGAATGAGCAAGTTGAGGACCTGTTGCGCTCAAACATCATCCGCCCGATCCGATACCAGACGTGGGTAGCCAATCCTGTGATGGTAAAGAAAAGCAACGGGTCATGGAGGATGTGTATTGACTTCAAGGACCTCAACAAAGCATGTCCGAAAGACTGTTACCCCCTCCCAAACATCGACGCAAAGGTGGACTCCGTAGCGCCATTCAAGCTCAAATGTTTCCTGGATGCCTACAAAGGCTATCACCAGATTCAAATGGCACCACAAGACGAAGACAAGACTGCCTTCAGAACCGACAAGGGTGTTTTTTGTTACACAAAAATGCCCTTTGGTTTAAAGAATGCGGGCGCCACTTATCAGAGACTTATGGATTCGGTTTTCAGTGAACAAATCGGAAGAAATCTAGAAGTCTACGTTGATGATTTGGTGATCAAGAGCAGGGAGGAGAGACAAATGCTCAAAGACATCGAGGAAACTCTTCAGCGCTTAACGGAAGTCAACATGAAGCTCAACCCGAGCAAATGTACTTTCGGCGCGGAAGAGGGGAAATTTCTTGGTGTAATGGTCACTAAGGATGGTTTCAAGGTGAACCCTGAAAAGGTGGAAGCCATCCTTGACATGCCTTCACCATCCACCATGAAAGAGGTTCAGAAGCTGAATGGTAGATTGGTGTCAATCAACAGGTTCCTAGCGAACCACGCCAGCAAATCTACTCCATTCGTTAACACTTTGAGGAATTGCTTGAAGAAGAGCCAATTCAAGTGGACGCCTGAGGCTGAGCAAGCTTTCAGTGAGATAAAAGAATGTCTCATAAAGCTGCCCGCGCTCACAGCTCCACTTCCTGGCGAAACCCTTACATTGTACTTGTCAGCTGGAGACCGCGCCATCGGCGCAGTATTATTGGTGGATCGCAAGGGGATCCAAACGCCAATATACTATGTGAGTCGGGTGCTGACAGACCCTGAGACGCGCTACTCCATCATGGAAAAGTTAGTTTTGTCACTAACACACGCGTCGCGCAAGCTTCATAGATACTTCAATGGTCATCCTATTGAAGTTCTGACAGGTTACAACATCCAGCAAGTCTTGCGACGCCCCGCGCTCTCCGGAAGGCTGACAAATTGGGCGCTGGAATTAGGTGAACACACGATCACCTATAAGCCCCGTCCAGCAATAAAGGGTCAAGTTTTAGCGGATTTCATCACGGAAATCCCAGAGGGAAAGATTGAAGAAGCTCAGCGCGAGGTAGACCCTCCGCGAGCAAATGATGAAGAAGATGTTTGGAGGCTATTCACTGATGGAGCCTCCAACAGCGAAGGGTCCGGCGCAGGCCTCAAACTGGTGGACCCTGATAATCAGGAATATACTTATGCTATTAGGTTGGACTTCAAGAGTACCAACAATGAGGCTGAGTATGAAGCCCTGCTGGCTGGTCTGCGCATTGCGCGCAAGTTTGGAGTTAAAAGGCTAGAGGCCCATGTTGATTCTTACTTGGTAGCTGCACAGGTCAATGGCCTTTATGATGCCAAGGAGAACACCATGCCTCTATATCTAGAGCAGGCAAAAAAGCTCGTTGAGCAGTTTGACTTCTTCAAAATCATACACATCTCGCGCAGCGAAAACAAGTCTGCTGACGCGTTGAGTAAGATGGCATCAACTAATTTTGATCACTTTGGCAAAGATGTCAGGGTGGAAGTGATGAGCAACCCGTCAGTGCAAACGCAATCTGTCCTTGTAATTCATACAACCCCTTCATCCTGGATAACTCCAATAATGGAATTCCTGAAGGAGGGGAAATTACCGGATGATCGCGCACAGGCGAGGAAGATAAGACACAAGGCGCAGAACTATGAACTACTTGATGGTACATTATATCGACGCTCTTATCTTGGACCGCTCATGAAATGCCTGGATGCTGAAGAAGCAAGCTATGTGATTAGGGAGATTCACGAAGGAATCTGCGGAATACACGCTGGCCCGCGCATGGTGGTTGCCAAGGCAATGAGCTCAGGCTACTATTGGCCAGGCATGTACTTGGATGCGCTAAAAGAAATCCAAAAATGCAAGGCATGTCAGAGCTACGCGCCAAACACCATGCGGCCAAAGAACAACTTGATTCCAGTGACCTCCGCATGGCCTTTCCACAAATGGGCCATTGATATTGTGGGGCCCCTGCCGCAAGCGCAAGGGCGAGTGAAATTTTTGGTAGTGGCGGTAGACTATTTCACAAAATGGGTTGAGGCCAAGCCACTAGCAAAAATCACAGCTGAGGCGATGAAGCAATTTATCTGGAGCCACATCATTTGCCGTTTCGGCCTTCCTATGGAAATTGTGAGCGACAATGGCAAACAATTCATTGACAGGAAGATATCCAGCTGGCTCAAAGAATTGCACATCAACCAAATCTTCACTTCGGTATACCACCCTCAGGGGAATGGCCAAGTGGAGCGCGCGAATCAAAGTTTGTTAAATGGGCTGAAGAAAAGGTTGGAGGGAGAATCTCATTCTTGGGTCGAAGAGTTACCTAATGTCCTGTGGGCGCACAGGACATTAAGCAAAACTAGCAATGGCGAATCCCCGTTCAGCCTAACCTATGGGACAGAGGCTATGATCCCAGCAGAAATTGGATGCCCATCCCATAGGGTACTCATGATGAGCAAGACTGATAACGAGCGCGAAAGAAGATTGGACCTCAACTTGCTTGAAGGGCGCAGAGAAGCGGCTATCATCAATGAAGCCAAATACAAGAAAAAGCTGGAAAAATATTATAATCAGCGCGTTAAAGAATGCCACTTCAAGAAAAATGATTTTGTCCTTCGAAACAATGAAGCTAGCCGCGCAATACCCCCAGGAAAAATGTCCCCCAATTGGGAAGGACCTTATCAAATCTCAGAAGAATTGGGGAAAGGCGCGTACACTTTAAAAGATTTGAATGGAAAAAAGATACCGCGCGCGTGGAACGCAGCACAGCTTAGAAAATGCTTCATGTAAAAATTCAAATATGTAATCAAGGCTTTTAAGCCATCATGAATGGTGATTCGCGCTATCTTTCAATATTCGTTCTATTACCTTTGCATACATGTTTCACACTTCCTTTATTAATTTGGAGCAATATGACAACACTATATTGACTTCTAAACAAAATAAAACGAAGTAAAACATACATGCGCGAGCCTTAGCTCAAACGCGTTAACGAGTCTTAACTCTAAAACGTCAGGGCCTTAGCCCAAACCTACGAGCCTTAGCTCAAACACGTTAACGAGTCTTAACTCTAAAAACATCAGGGCCTTAGCCCAAAATAAAGAGCCTTAGCTCAAAACACTCACAAACATCCATCTTACATCCCGCGCAGCCTGATCATAAAAATCCCTAAACACAACTAAGGCAAAGTACATGCCAAATCATAGTTGTTAAGGTCTCAGGTCGAGGTCGCGCGCGGAATCATAGTGGATATCTGAGTAACACATGCTGACATGTAATGGCTAAAACTCATAATTCCATATAAAAAACGCGCGACAACGACGCGCATAAAAGGAAATAGTGAAAAGTCATCGCGCGTGTCAGCATAAACAAGATACTGCGAAACTACTTACAAAATAGGACTATGGTTAAGTAAATAATTTCCTTACAACCTTGTTCTTATTTTAACGTGCAAGCATATCTTATATCTATACAAGCAAACATGAAGAGATGAATGGAAATGCGCAAGATGTGAAAAAGGGAAAACAAATTTCATTCCATAGCATTGAAATTTACAAGTGTGATGAGTTACAAATTACAAGTATAACAAAAAACAAAAAAAAAAATTAGAAAGATGAAGGGCTTCTCAAGTCTCCACGTCGACGTCAGCCACTTCATCACCCTCATCATCTCCCGCAGCATCTGGCGCGGCCCGCTCCTCATCTCCAAACTGACCATAGTCAAGTTCTTCCTCCTCAATGGAGTCTTCTATCACGACGGTGTCAGGAGCAGATTCTTTCGCCGCGCCAGAGCCGCTGGCAGGGGCAACATCCCCCGCGCCACCATCATCGCCACCAGCCCTCTCGCATTCATCGAGCAACTTCTTTAGCGCGCCGAGGTCGGGCTGGTCAGCAAGCGCAGCTATCTGCAAATCATTAGAAAAGTATTGAGTACAAAACACTTGGAAAATTAATCAAGAAAAACTCATTAAGGTCAAGGTACCTGCACAAGGATGGGGATGGGAGTATTCATATACTTCTCCCCCACCGCGGCCATGTCCGCGCAGGCCGCGTCGCTCTTGTAAGGGTACTCGGATGGGTTCTTCTTCAACATGCCATATTCATAGCCATCCGTAAACCCTTCAGCTCGACCCACCAAGCGCGCGGCAGCATTGCAGTCCATCACAAGGGCCTGAAACTCGGCAGAATATTTCATCGCCAAAGCGCAACGAGTCATGCCCTGTGACACCAGCCATTGGCGATCCTGCGCTGAGGCCAGCAACAGACGTCTCGAGGGCAGGAACCTGCGAGTTTAATAACTCAACAGTTTCCTTGGTCTTTTTTAGCTCCTCTTTATCAGACGCTGCTGCCGCCCAAATTTTTTCTTTCTCCGCCTGCGCAGCATCAAGTGCTTCCTGGCTAGACGCTGCCGTCGCCAAGGCCTCATCTCTATCGGCCTGCGCGGCCGCCAACTCCTTCTTCAGGCGCGCAACCTCACTCTCCAGTGATGATTTCTCAGTGATACTCTGGACGATAGCTTGGTCACGCGCCTCCGCCTCCAGTTCCAAGTCACGCACTCTCCGCGCGTACTTGGCAACTTCGGCCTCCGCCACCTGCTGCTTCTCCCGCGCAGCTTGGAGCTCATGCCCGCGCTTAATAAAGGCGGTGTTGGCACTTGCTCGGTTTTCGCTGAGCTCCGCCTGGAGTTTCTCAGCTCGTGCGCGAGCATCAGAAAGGTTCCAGGCAGCCACCTTAGCCTCTTGCTGGGCTTCCACAAGAGCATTGCGTATTTTAATATAATCACGATGAAGCTCTTGGGAGGCAGCAAAGAAAGCCGACCCAGCGAAAATGTGATCGTTGAGCAAGTCAGCGCGGGTGCGCCCCTCCTGATACCTCCTTTCAGTAGGAGGCACGGCATGAGCCCAGAAGTCCTCGCATACACCCATGGATTGGAAGGAACTGTCTTCGTTAATATTCCATCTCGGGCGGTAAACGTGGTCACCTTCCTGCAAAACACAAGAAATGTTCTAAGTCATAAAAACATACTTATATGGAAGTACGCGCAGCGGAGCAACAAACTAAAACATACCTGCGGGGATGAAGCAGAAAAGTCAGCGCCAGCCTCACCAGAAGTCTGTGCTGCGAAGTCTTGTGGCATCGCAGGGCTGGCACGGACTCCGAAGGAGTCTTCAGCTTGAGCTCCCTCATCCTCCTCATCTTCTTCAATCGGCCTCTTCTCCTGCGACCTGGAGGGCTCCAAACCAGTCTCGCGGAGAGGGCTGCGCGTAGGAGGAGGCGAGGGAGGTCTCGACGCCGCCAGTTCGGCGCGCAATACAGCTTCCTGCTCATTTGTAATCCCAATAAGGGGAGACTCAGCACTAGCAGGAGCAGGAGCAGAACCAGCGGCGCCGGCAACGGCGCCAGGAGTGTCACCAGCAGCTTGTACGCCAGCTACAACTCCTATGAACAAATCAACAACAAAAAATGGTTTATGACTTGATCAAAACAAAAAATTCAGAAGACAAATGCGCAAAACATACCTTGGCGCAATTCTGTTCGCGCGGCGAACATCGCCATAAAGTTCATTCTACCCTTTTCTGAGGGTAGAACAGGGGACTTCGAAGCAGCCCCCGGCGCAGCCTCAGCACCTTGTTGCGCCCGCGGCTGATCTGCTACCGTCGCCGGTCCTGCAAACATTCAAATGCGAAAAGACTTAATAATAATTCAATCAGAATCGCCCTCATCGAACCATTATGGGTAAGCAAAGTATACCTGTCGCAGGCGCGGCACTGCTTCTCTCTTCAGCCGCGCGAAGGGAGGAGGTGACGCCACCATACCTCAAGTGGACAGGAGGTCTGCCCACTTTCACAGGTAGGGAAGCTAAAGAAACCTTGGTGGTAAACACCTGGGTTTCCTCATGTCCCTTCGTTTGAGCATGGGGATGAGCGACAGGGGTGTCATCTTTCTTCTGTTTCTTACTGCCCCCTGCGCCAGATTTCCCCTTAGCTTTGCGCTTTAGTAGGGGCGCCTCCTCTTCCTCCTCCTCCTCTTCCGCGAGCTCCAGCTCGTAGTTTTCGAGCGCATCTGCAAATACAAGCAACAGAACTGTTAATAAACTTTGGTATTCTAAAGGATTAAGCATAAGTGCGAAGGCTTACCAGGCGCGTCGCTCTCAAAGTCAAATTCCAGATCCACAGGGATGAACATGTCATTGAAGCGATCTGGGAAGCCCACCTCCCCAGCGCCCAGTGGGACGAAGCCACCCTCCACTTGATCGTCGTATGCGGCGTGGAAAAACTCCTTGGTTACTGCGCAAAGCAAAGGCAAATTCTATTAGCGCGGAAATAAAGCAATGCGACAACTTACGCAAGCCGTCCACTTGGATGACAGGCTCCGCCGCGCTGTCGGCCCACAGCTTACTCATGCCGACCCCCACCAGCGCCTCCTCGCGAATTTTCTTGGCGGGGGATGGTTCGGCGGTCAGTTTCTTAACCCAGGCGCCGGTTGGGTTCTTAATAACATCCGCATCAGCGGGCGCAGAATCGATCGCGCGCATCGTCATGCGGATGGGGATTACACCAGCCCTGATGTAGAAGAACCTCTCAGACCAGTCATGAAGGCTCTTGAATGACACGGTACTGTACTTAACCTTCTGACTGCGAGGAATAAAGGAGATCCAAGAATCTTGGATCTTGGGCTTGTAAAAAAATTGAAAGCGTCGAGGGGTGGGCTCCTCGCGCTGTGATTTGCACATGAACTCGAAATGAGTCATGCGCACAAGTCCAAACGGATGGACTTGGGATATATGAATCCCGAAAAACCGTAACACCGCGCCTACAAACCTTGTCATCGGAAGACGAAGGTTGCAGTGGGTGAAAAAATGGGTGTACAGTGAAATATAGCCGGGAGGCGGGTCCGCCGCCGTTTGCCCGGCCACAGGCAACATGCAGCCAAACACAGGGAGAAAACCCTGTGACGAGATGAGGCTGTCGAGATCGGCCTGCCTCAATTTGCAGGGGATTTCATTCCACCTTTTCGTGGCCTTGGTCCTCCCTACTTCCTCCGATGTGGTCTCAACAACCCTCTTCCCCTTGCCCTTTTGCTTCAATGTCGACATCACCACAGATTTCACACGGCGTCTTCGAGAGGCAATAGAGGTGATTGAGGGGTTAGAGGAGTCTGAGCTATCAGACATACAATAACAACAGCAACAGATAACAGGGTATCTGGAAGCAATACCCAGAAAATCGGAAAGATAGAAGCTTTGGAGTACACAACAATGAAGATGAAGATAAATATTTTTCCTAAGGGCCTGCTTTTATAGGCCCAGGAGAGAGAAAATTGGCAACTGATAGGATTTCATGCGCCCCCACTCGCAGGTGTAAGCCAACGCGGGCGCGGCACGTGTCCCTAACACTGTTGAGGGGACATAAAAACGTAACGGAACTGCCACGGAGCAGAGACGCGCCCCCACTCGCAGGTGCAAACCAATGCGAGCGCGACACGTGTTCCAGACAGCTGTGCGAGGGGACATGAAAGGCAACTGTAGCACCTCGAGCACACGAAACGTCTGACACGTTTCCGGCGCACGTCACCACCAACCAACCACGTGTTTGGACCCTTCGTTTCAACCAAATGGATAGAACTTCGCGCAACGATGGAAACAACCAAGAAAACGACAAAACC
This sequence comes from Bidens hawaiensis, assembly GCF_021521415.1. Taxonomy (NCBI): domain Eukaryota; kingdom Viridiplantae; phylum Streptophyta; class Magnoliopsida; order Asterales; family Asteraceae; genus Bidens; species Bidens hawaiensis. Next base: position 34,856 of record NW_027497998.1, on the reverse strand, counting down.
CCATTAAAAAGACCAAATCAGTAAGTCTAATATCTATCTTACCGCGCTAGCGCGAGATAAGACACACATTAGACTGGGGGGCTTGAAGAGGTATGTACCCGCCTCAACATCGAGCGGGGCGGGTCAACACACAAGATATATACAAGACATTAGAAATCAAAGATATTGTCAAGGCACAAAGCCAAAACTTATGCGCACAGCGCATACCGCATATGCTCAAGCATCACATGCTTGCACATATCACATATGCTCAAGCATCACATATGCTCACGCATCACATATGCTCATGCATCACATATGCTCGCGCGTATCACATGCTCACGCATCATATATGCTTATGCATATCACATCGTGCGTGGCGCATCCGCGCGCGGCGCATATTACATACTCGCGCATCATACATGCCCACCCATATCACAGTTGCGCGTGGGGCATCCGCGCGTGACGTGTATTACATGCTTGTGCGTATCACATCTGCGCATGAAATATCTGCGCGTGAGAATAAAGAGAAGACCTCGCGCATCCTCAGGATGGGCGCATATCACACATGCACATAATCAACCTCGTCCTTATCCAAATCAGGATTAGGGCAACCTTGATTGTGCACGTCAGACAACCTTCCAGAAGGCATCTTTTTAAGGAATAAGGATATGCTGATGTTGACAGCTGCTAAATGAAAGGTGGACAGCTCAGCATGACTCATGGGTTACCACGTGATTATAACCAATGAAAAAGCACCAGGTGTCTCCAAGGACACGTGGCGCAAATCGATTGGAGGAGGCCAACAAAACCCTAATTTGGTCCCAGCTCAATCAGTGGAAACCCTAGCACTATAAATACAGCATCAACTCCACAAGGAAAGATACACAAAAACACAGTCACACAATCATACAGAGTAACTGATAGTATTCAGCTATTAAGCAATACTCTCCAGATTCCCTTACTCTCACATTATTATCTTCTCCTACATATACTTATTCTCACGCCGGAGGGTTACCCCAAAGAGGACCCCTCTGTCCCTTTCTGAGGGGTAAGTTAACGGCGCTGTTCATTTTGTAGGTGGAAGAACCCAGATCCAGAAAAACCATCGGTGAAGAATCGTAACCACACCCGAGGAAAGTAGATCTGCTACTAGTGAGTAGATCCACGTTTCTTCAGTTATAATAATTTACTGGATATGATGTTTGGGGATGCTAATTCGACCATTCAGATGCATACCTCCCATTTTTATTTTTTACCATAAGTAACAATTCTATAACTTAAAAAATGTCATAATCTTACTTTGACATTCAGTATCCATTTTCTTTTTCTTAACATAGGTAATAAGCCAAAACTATTATCGTAGTTAAAACAATTCATTCGTAACATCCGGCCCCTCGTGCCACCACTAATGGTATTCGCTTTGCCTCCGATGGATGGCGCACCTGGAACTCACATATTTGTTTTGGTTGCCATGATGGAGACTTCATAGGTTGCCACCCGTCATTAACTATGGAGTTTTTATCTATTCCACAGTCAACTAATCCCAAAATGCATTGATGTTTTAAGAACAAAGACATTTATTATGAATAAATGATCTCTCCAGTTCACGGGTAACATTTGCCTAAAGTGTTACAACTGGCCCGTTCATTTTCTCATCATTACATCAATAATATGCACACAACCCTAAAACGTATCAAAAAGGGGTCTAGAAACTCATCTAGTAAGGTAAATGCCTTAGTTAAAACACTCAGACAACTATACAAGATTCGTACGCAAAACTATTAGTTAAAAGGCATCAATCTCAATTTTTTTTTGCCAAGCCCTTTTTGTTCACTAGACCCATAGTTTCGCATCCACACATAGTCTTTGCTTTATATTCGGTTTTCACTAAAATCAATAGTTTTCACTTTAAGGCGAAAACACTAGTTTAAGTGAGAGCTTTATCTAAAGCGAAAACTATGTCTTAAGCAAGAACGATATTTTTTAAACGAAAGCCATCTATTAAGTGAAATCTATGTCGTAAGCCAAAAATACCTAGAGAACTTCATACATAAGCGAAAGCTACTAGCTAAATCGAAAACTACCTATAGTAGCGCGTTCTTTGTGAAACACTAAAACCCTAGATCCGATCTTCTTAATTCGACGTTCGAAGCCTGAAACCGATCAAGATGATTGCTTCATTGTCCTCTCATAACCCTAACCTTATTTTCATTTATTATTCTATTTTCATTTATGATTTATTTACAATCTTTCCCACACATGCACTTCAAATCTTGGCAAGCACCCGAACGTGCTGTTTGTTCTTTAGATACGCACTCATGGTTACAATTTCTATCTGAGATGCAAGCTCCTTTGAACGTCGAGCTTTTAGACCAACACATCGCTTTAGGTGGTGCTGGTGGTGCTGGTGCTGGTGCTCCGATACTTTCTTTCGTCACTACAATCACACAATTAAGCATTCATTAACATATATAAATTGATTTTAGAAAATTACCAAAAGAATTAAACAAAGACCACATGATGTGATGATGACAACAACTAAAATAGCTTTTGTAAAGCATTCTAATAAATTTGAAGGGTGCATTTTGTTAATCACATGTTAGACATCATAATTAGTTATACAGTGTTAGATGCATGCGTTCGTTGCATGAAAAATAGACGTTTTATATTACTATAAACACACAGTTAACATGATTCCCATAACATGGATAATAAATGTCTCTATTGTAATTGAATCATTTTATTGTTGTTAACAAAAGAACCTACTACTGTATAATAAAGCGACCGTTATTATAATTAATTAGATATTAATATAAAAAAAGGATAATTTGTTATCAATAATTAAACTGGTAAACCCAGATTAATATTTATTTTTCTTATGATACGACTGTTTCACATTGATATGTAGAATACCATGGCTATTTGACATTTGTTTATTGATTACTAGTTTGAGACCTTTGTATTGTATTATACAAGTAATTTATGAAAATACAATATTTAATAAAAAATCGAAATACAATATAGACACATGTAAAACACTGCTAATACACAATCATTATACAATAATCTTTACAAAATTTGAAAATAAACAACACGTTTTTACATTCTGAAGAGTTAATTTCATTTTTCATACATGTTTGAATAAATATGTCAATTCTTGAAATATCTCCTCTGATTCAAAAATTGTGATATAACGTATAACCTACCCTGTTTCGTCATGGAATAGATGAAATAAATTTAAAAAAAATGGATTTTTATTCAAGAATGAAATCTTATTGGAACAGTCCAAATTACACAACTATGAATTCTGGTATTTTTCTTAAATAATGACTTGATGTTTTGAATTTTTAACCATTTGAGCTCTCTAGCTAACGTGGTTAGTGTAAGACCCCGTTACCGGTAGCCCTACTTTCGTGTTGGATTTACTCATAAACACAGTTCTAAATATCAGAGTTAATTAAAACATTTATGCGGAATATAAAACTTTCATAAAACTTTACATAATTCATAACTTGTCTCAAAACATCCTTTGTCTTTCAACATTAAAGCATTAAAATTAAAACATCATAAGTCTTCAGATGCCAGATTCTTGTTCAGTGCCATGTGTCTCCTCAAGCGAGCTGCCTCATCCTACTCACCTGCGTGCATACTAAAAGTCAGCTACGCTGAGTGAGTTCTAGTTAATCACATAATCATACAATACATTCTTATGCTTCACACTTAATCTCTTAACTTTCTTTCATATACACCTAAGTGCTTTTACTTTCATTTTACTTTCATACTTTCTTTACATTCATAATCATACGTTCATTTTTACCTTCATGCTTTCCTTACATACATAATCATACTTTTTAAAGAGCCTTTCGCCCTATAACCTCACAGATATTATAAGGGTCTGGTCCATAGTTTTCGAATATTAGAAGGGTTCGATTCCCTAACATCACAGATATTATAAGGGTCTGGTCCCTATCATCACAGATATTATAAGGGTCTGGTCCCTAGTTTTTGAATATTAGAAGGGTTCGATTCCCTAACATCACAGATATTATAAGGGTCTGGTCCCTATCATCGCAAATATTATAAGGGTCTGGTCCCTAGTTTTCGAATATTAGAAGGGTTCGATTCCCTAACATCACAGATATTATAAGGGTCTGGTCCCTATCATCACAGATATTATAAAGGTCTGGTCCCTAGTTTTCGAATATTAGAAGGGTTCGATTCCCTAACATCACAGATATTATAAGGGTCTGGTCCCTATCATCACAGATATTATAAGGGTCTGGTCCCTAGTTTTCGAATATTAGAAGGGTTCGATTCCCTCTTCGTTACCATACAACCATACATCATACCTCGAGTATTAGTAGGGCTCGGTACCCTTTTCGTAACCATACAACCATACATCATTCCTCGAGTATTATTAGGGCTCGGTACCCTTTTCGTAACCATACATTATCATTTCTTTCTTCTATTATCTCTATCATGTTCATACACATAAACATACATAACATACTTACCTTATACATAGCGTTACAACCTGACAGTACGTGCAATATCCGAAGATCGTTCACGTACTATCAAGCAATCATTCATACATTTCACATTATCCACATAAAGCATACACTTATCTCTTAGGATAAGTGTATTAACAAACATATTGAGTATGCACACAGCCCCGAAAACGTAACACATAAATGGGGCTAGAAACTCACCTGAACACGGTTACGTTCTCCGTTGATCGTAATCCCTTTCTTCAGTGACCATTATGTCTTTATATTAAACTCCTAGTTCGTTACTTTGCCCTTAACGAATTGGGTAAAGAATCATCCTCTGATTCGCTAAGCTCCCATAACGAACTAGGAGTTTAATAAGCATCCCATAATAACAAGTATACATATCAATTTAGCTATCACTACTTATAACATCTTTCTAGTCTTAATTACTACCCACAACGAACGGGGGTCCGGGGGCAGCGCCCCTGGCAGCGGGGTCTTGGGGCGGCAGCCCCTAGCAGGGTCCAAGGGGCAGAGCCCCTGGCTGGGGTCGAGCTGCCAGGTCAGCTTGGAAAAATTTTATTTCCATTAACTGTCTTAACACATTTTTCATTAGGTTTTTAATTTATTTTCTAATCGAACTTGACTTTAGGCGAAGTTAACCTTAGGCGAACTTAGCTTTAGGCAAAGTTACCGGCTAGGCGAACTTAGCTTTACAGCGAAGTTGCCATCAGGCGAACTTGGCTTCAGGCGAAGTTGTCATCAGGCGAACTTGGCCTCAGGCGAAGTTACCAGTTAGGCGAACTTAACTTTACAGCGAAGTTGCCATCAGGCGAACTTAGCTTGCAGGCGAAGTTCGTCGCTTTGAAGGCGAAGTTGCCCAGATGAAGGCGAAGTTGCCATCGGGCGAACTTAGCTTGCAGGCGAAGTTCATCAGGCGAACTTAGCTTGCAGGCGAAGTTCGTCGCTTTGAAGGCGAAGTTGCCCAGATGAAGGCGAAGTTGCCCAGACAGCCGTTGTTTTAGTTTCTGATCGGCATTTCGAGCGATTTTAACACCCTTGCTATGGTTCAATATCACCCACTACGCTACCCAACCATTTTTGGTCGTTTATACACTAAAAAGCTTGGATCTTTAAACTTCAAAGATCAAGAATCATACCTTTTTGGGCTTGTTTGGATCTCGTTTACTTGCTTATCACCACTAATCGCTCTCTCTCTCACTCGGGTCTGCCGGATCTGCCCGGATCTGCCTTCGGTCCGGCGGCGAAGTTAGTGTGGTATGTGTGTGTTTTTGGAGTGTTAGGGAGTTTGGTGAAAAATGAAGATATTTTGGGATTTTGGGGGTATTTATATCCCTTAAATCCCATTCTCATTTAACCCTTCTCAATTAATCCAAGTCCAAGACCCGCTCCTTACCCGATATTAATTAATTACGCGAAATCACTAAACATAACTTCCTTTATTCATCATTAAAATTTTAGGATGTTACAGTTAGAATTTTTGTTACTTTATGAAAGGCATTTTGGTTCGTTTACATCTAAAGGACTATTTACAGGATCTACGGTGTCTTATCGCAATAATATATTTTGAGTTATATAATTTGTTTTGCAGTTTCTATAAACTTTTTATATTTTATATATAACTAAAAATAGACCTGCAAGTAGGGTTGTTCATCGGGTCAACCTGATCAGGTTTCGGGTTATTCGAGATTTTTTTTTCTTTAATAGCTAAATCGCAACCCGACCATATCAAGGTATATGGAATCTTCTTTCTTCATCATTATTTGTTTCTTTGGTGGTCCATTAGGGGTATTGAAAACCAGAAATCTGAAATTTCGGATATTCAATATTTCGTATTCAGGTATCCGAACTTTGAAAAGAAACTAATTACAAATATTTCAGAATATCCAATTATTATTCGAAATATCAGAATAATTATCCGAAAAATAAAAAATTATCCGAAAATTATAAATAATATTTATTATTTATAATTATAAAAATATTTCAGATATCTGATATCCGAAAAATATCAAAATCATTATCCGGATCTGAAAATTCGGATTCAGATTTTTTAGCGTATTTTTTTAACACTCCTTTGTCCATATTGTAACATATTGATTTGATATTGGATGCGCCTCAAGACCCTTTGCGGTCCACTTGAATGATCAGTACCGATCCCTACAAGAAGTGACGAGCCTTTGTAATTGCAACTTGTTTAAAGGAAAAGGATTAACTAATATAATTAAATAAAACGTTATCCAGATGAATCTGATTTGGGCCTCATTAGGTTCTTTGGGCTAGTGCTACACTTGGATTTGGATTCTGTCATGCCAATTTTCAAATAAGCAAAGATAATAATAACATTGAAACAGAAGGTAAGGGAACAACAAGCTACATCTCTACACCGTTTTGAATAGCAAAACTCAATCTTTTAAAATTACATTCACTGATCTTGGAGTCATAACATTACTATGCATGAACCGTTGAACTCGGCTAAGTAACTCCACAGCTTCAAACGTGAGGAAACCAAAATGCCAATTGGCCATCAATTCATGTAATGATGTAAACAATTTACTAATATTTGTCTCTGATAAGCATAAAAGGCTTAAATTATTAAAAATTTATATTTTAATAAGCCAAAGTATCAAGTATTGACTGATGATAATTCGCAATATGATTAACGACACTCATAATTTCAGTTTCGTTATTTAGAGCAATGACCACTCTAATGGCAAATAACCTTGTACGCCCCTAACTTTTATTTATGTTGTTTCAAAACAATTGACAACAGTTTTTTGATTAAAAAAGCCGGCCAATTGTCCATCAATGACAAGTGGAACTACTAATATGTAAGAGTGCGTGAGATTGTTTTTAACAACAAAAGTAAATATTATGAGGTTGAGACATTCAAGAAGATCTGAGTTAACCACAATCCATATTCATACAACTACATGTTGAAAATTGTTCTTTAACAAGTCGTTCATGCAATCATGGTGATATAATCAAGCATTCATGATTGTATTAATAATACAATCAAACTTTGTAAGGGGATTAGATTAACATAACATTTACTCAATAAACATGATTAAATCATAGTTCTAGCTTTAACCAAGAAAACGACTGCTTTATATACGCGTGTTAGCTAAAAAGTTTAACCAACCGAAGCTTCAATGAACGCCTTTGAATACGTCCATGTTAACAAATAGTAATCGAAAGGACAAGTTGTTGTGTTTCACATCAAATTATTGGACTCTTTAGTGGAATGTTTAACCGTATTAACCATTATTATATATAAATACAAAATATTTAATAATTTATAACAACATTAAAAGACAGGCCATGGCCAAACTGCCATCAAACTCAATCGTATATATATTATATCTTAATTATGGCTCAAATTTGCCCATCATTTCATGGGTACAATTATATAAAGAGTTAGATACAAAATATTAATGTAACTAAATAAATAAATTAAAGAAAACTTAAATAATTTTAATTAATAATTAATCAAGCTTTTTTGGTGGCAATTTGTCTGCCACCATACACATAATAATCCGCTTACAAACAAAACACACGACTTTAAATAAGAAAAGGACGAAACATAATGCTTGCCATGAGCCCCATGTTTGATTTTCTAGTTTCTTCATTGCATTGAAATGTAATTTTATATTATTATATATGTAAAGTCACGTTCATTCGAAAATCATTTTTTTTGTAAAGAAACACATAAATGATAGGTGAGAAAGAGGTGGTTATTTAGTTACATAATCATCTTATGACTGGTCATGATTAAAATTAAAGCAATACTAGTAGAGTAGTGTTTTTATGGTTATTGTAGCTTTCCACTAAATAAATGGTTTCTTATAAAAAAATCCCTTTATATATATATATATATATATATATATTAGTTTTTATCCTCCGTATTACGGTGGTTGTTTTTGTTTCTAATATTTATTTATTTTTGAATTTTTATTTTTTATTGTATGAAAGTTAATAATATACTTATGGTTTGATGATAAATTGTTTCACAAATAAATGAGATGTTATAACCCGATTTAAAATATATATGGGTTTGATGAGACCCAAGACCCATTTATTTTTTTTACTATAAAACTGGTTTTTTAATTATAAATAATATATATATATATTTTAAATAAATCAGATATTACTTTTTAGTATATCTCTACTGTATATGATTTTTATATCAAATATTCAGTGAGATTAGTTTTTAATTTAATGAGATGTTATAACCCGTTTAAGAAATATCTGGGTTTAATGAGACCCATACCCATGAATTCGGGTCAAATGCATGAGAAACCTCCATTTAAAAATCAAGCAAATCTGGTGACTACAAAAAAAGGGGGAGCGACCACATCGCGACACGTAGGATTTTTATGGTTTCGTTTATATATATTATAGATAGATTTGGGTGTATTCATTACATAGTTGGTTTTGAGTAGAGAAGTATATAAACACTTAGTCTATACGATATGGTTCAGACAATGCCACTAGTGGTACCGAGATACCATCGATGGCATCACTGAAACACTATGCCCCTACCCCGATACCACTGGTGGCGGGGTTTCAATGAGCAAGCTCACGGAAGCCATTAAGCACCACACCTAATCACAATTTTTTTCCATTCGTTTTTTTATTTCTTTTTCATTTTCTTTTGAATTTAAATAATATAAATAAATAAAATAGAGTAGAATGAATTATAACACATATAGGTTGAATGGTAGAGTCGAATGGCAGAGAAAAGGCTTAAGTAGAGTTGATATGACAAAGGTCAAGAGTAGTCAAGCGCAGAATATAAACGCATGACCTTATATATATTATGCATACATATCGAGTTATGTGACCTTAATTTGCTTTCTTTGTATGAACTCATCATTACTCAAGTATTTGTAATGTTGCATCAATAAATTTATTTACAAACTTCATATATATATCTACCCTTATAAGCATGTCACTTAATAAGTTTTTTTTTAATCATATTGTGTGTCTAGTTTTAATCAAATCAACACTCTTTTGTGCATGACAAAAATTAAACAATAAGCATTTATTTTATTTATTTATATCTACTAACATATTGAGAAACAATAACTTTATAAAATTTATTTCCTAAAAAGTTAACCAAGACAAAACTAGACGCCATTAGCGACTAGAGATGGGCAAAAAAACCGGTTGGTGAACCGGTTCAACGGTTTAAACCGAAAACCGGTTTTTACAAAAACCGGTTATTTAAAAACCGGTTTGACCGGTTTAGTAACCGCCGGTTCGTATATCGGTTACAAGTTCTAGAGAAAAAACCGGTTACTGAACCGGTTATGGAAAAAACCGGTTAATTTTAAAACCGGTTATTATGAAAAAAACCGGTTATTAACCGGTTATTTTAAAAAAAAACCGGTTAATTAAAAAAACCGGTTATTAACCGGTTCTAACCGGTTTCTAAACCGGTCCTAACCGGTTAGACCGGTCCGAGTTTTGCACCAAAAAAACCGGTTAATAAACCGGTCCGGTTATTTAAAAACCGGTTTTTTTCCAGGCCAAGAAAAACCGGTCCGGTTATTAACCGAACCGGTTTTTTTAAAAAAACCGATTTGTGCACCTCTATTAGCGACCCGACAAAGATTTGCATGAAACCACAATCTTTATGTAAAGTCCAACAGCACATGAGACACCCAGTTACTACGCCTTCATATTCTATTCCCCCTTCACACTTGTTTCTTTTACTCATTACTTTTTTTTTTCTTTTAATTATTGATTTATTTCAAAGGTTGATCGATCATACAACATATTAATAATAATATCAGTCACTATAAACTAGGGTTGAGTTATTCTATAAATCAGAAACAGGAGACATATATCTGATTACTGTATCAAATGTTTTTTTTTTTTAATTATGGTTAATAAAACGTTGGTTAGTGTTACATAAGAAGATGTTTTATCCTAAACGATGAACGCTGACACGTAAATATAGAATATGTGTTCTCTCCCTTGAAGGTGCATGTCAAACGCCGCGGGTTAGATGGATTTAAGATTAAAGTATTGACCGTTAAAAGAATGGTTATGCTTCGATCGTGATCTGAATATTTATTTGTTCTTCAGTTCATGTTTAAACTGGCTTTGAACATTTATTTGAGTAACAGGTTTTTCAAACTATATTTAGAATATAATTCTTGTATTTTTAAAAAGTTCATGATGCAAAAGTAAATATAAGCTTTGAATTTCTTTGTGTTTTTATATCTTTGTACATTACACATTAGTTGTGAGAAATTATTAATTAGTACTAATATATATAAAAATATATATAATACATATGATAAAAGGACATATAGGCCTAATTTTTCATTACAAAATCAAAGGTTAGATATGTGGGGTTCCTCCACCAACTAATTATATACATCGATCCCTAGATTAAAGATGGTTTAAGTATAAAGCTAAAGTTTCATCTTTTCCATATCATCAATAATTGTTTTATACAACCAATTAATTCTTCAACCTTCAAGCATAAATAAAACCAAAATTTGCATAAAGATGTAAATGTAATGTAACTTTTTCTTGTAGTTTGATGGGACACAAATATATCATTATGTAGAAATCAAAGAAGGTATATATAATATATCAACATAATGGAGCTCTTTGAGGAACACCCTTCCTTTTATGAGCTACACTCTTTTTAACCTTTAAACTCGAAGTTAACCACGAGTTTCGTTGAATATTTTCATCAACTGAGTCGAGTGATGAAGAGAATAATGATTCATTTTCAATTGCAAGTCCTTCAAAATCATAATTTTCTTTAAAAAAAGAATATGGCGCCATTTTGTTACATTCTTGTTTTTTAAAGTCTTCGACAACTACCATCGATACCTGAAAACATATGATAGTGTAACTTATAAACAACAACTTAAACGTACATAAACATAGTTTTATATTATAAATAGGGATGTACATATACACACCTTGCAAGCAATAGAACAAAAGCGATTCGGATAATCTTGAATATGCTTTCCACAAGCTCCACAATATGCTCCATAAACTTTTGATTTTGATAGTTTCGAGTCTTTATTATGTTGAGGTCGAGGATTCAAATGCACCGCTTTTTCACCATTAATTTTGTACGTCTGGGTACAAATTAAAGATTGATTAAGTCCAATTCAATTAACAATTTCAATTTCAAGATTTTTATATTAAGTCAAGCTAATTATGAAAAAAGAAAGATGCTTACAATTGCATAATTGCATTAGCTAAGATAATCAATCTAATTGAAATAGAACTAATATGATCAATTAATTATCCATTTTGTTCCACATGATTTAAAGTTTTAAACCCTCATCACTTTAAAAATGAATACCTTTATTCAACTCATTGTACTATTAATCTTAACAAATTCCAAATTCTTAAAACTTCACATTTTAAATTATAATTAAAACCAACCATCAACACATAAGACCAATTTAACTACATTTAATCAATTTAAAAAAGAAAAATCAACAAAGACAAATTCATTAACTTAATTCATCAACCTAAGATTGAGACAACTTATAGCATTAAATCTTAAATGGATCAAGAAATCCAACTGTGTATTAAGCAATTCAGTTTCATCAAGTATTCAATATCCATATTCATATTCATGATCATCATAAATCAACTTTAATATCAGAAAAACAAAATTATAATAGTACCAATAGTAATAATATACAAATTCAATGAGAAAGCTAGAGAGACATACTTGAATATTGGAGCAATCAAGATGTTTCTGAATATCTTGAAGACGAACAACATCATGGTAAACATATCGGCAAATTTGTAGACGACGGTGGTGGTGGCAGCACGAAGGTTTATAATTACTTGCAACACAATGTTTGCATAAACAAAGGTTACAATCAATACAAAACACATTCTTTTCATTCTTTCTCATGTTCCAATGATCAATACAAGCCCCAAAAAACTTGCTTTCCAAAAGGTTTAAGATCCATTTACAATCTTCACCTTTGCTCTTTAACTTTAGCTCTTGAATGATCATCATATTCAAAGTAATAAAACGTTACAAATATTCAAAACAACACTTGAAGCATGTATATGATGGAATGAACTAAAAATGTGTGTTTTATGTGGGAAAAAGGAGACGAGAGAGGGGAGACACTAACTTTTGAAGGATGGGTTTTAATCAAGGAAATAGACAAAAAGAAAATGAGAAAATTATACTTATATGTTAAAAACTAATAATATTGTTAAAATTAATTCGGATCATCCATTTTTTAGTAATGAATCATTGCTTTATTAATTATAGCTATCCGGTCAAAGTTCTTTTCATCATACATTTTTACACTTTAGAAAATATATTTTTATGTTGTACTAGTTTTTATCCTTCGTATTATGGAGGCTGTTTTATATTATTCGTTTTTAATATTTTTATATTTTTTGGGTTTAATTTTATTTATTGTAATAAAATTTATAATATACTTAGAGTTTGATGATAAAAATGTTTCACAAATAACTAAGATGTTATAACCCGGTTTAGAAGTTATCTGGGTTTGGTAAGACCCAAGACCCGCTTATTTTTTTTACTATAAAATTGTTTCTTAATTATAAATAATATTTAAAAAAATCATATAATAATTTTTAGTATATCCTATTTTATAGGATTTTCACATTAATAATTTAGTGAATATAATTTTTAATTTAATGAGATGTTATAACACATTTTAGGAATATATGGGTTTGGTAAGACCCATACCCGTGAATTCGGGTCAAATGCATGAGAAACCTCTATTAAAAATCAAACATATCTGATGACTCCAAAAAAGGGGGACCGACCACATCGCGACACGTAGGATTTTTATGTTTTCGTTTATATATATTAGGGAGGGTTATCCTAAAAACAAGTAGTTTCCTAAGAAGACTAGGAATAAATCATAGCCATTGGATCATATCAATCAATGGTTGAGATTTAAAATTACAAAAAACCGCCATAGTTTTCTACAATTACTCATTCACCATTATAACCGATATAGTTTCCTATAAATGTTCTTTCACTATAGGTTTTAATGTCAAATGTCAAAATTCTATTGGTTTTTACCATTCCTAGAAAACAACTTCTTTTTATTTGAACCCTTTTCTATATATATTATAGTTATATTGTAGGAAATATTATAAATGATTTCTTTAACTATCAAATGGCAGTCGGCGGTATGGTTTCCCGGGGGTGGACGCCCATGCCAAACTCTGAAGCTCGGTTAAGACAACATGGTCTTACCAGAGTAAAGTATCGGGGCTCTTCAAATTTGAAGAGTGCGATAGCATAAATAAAAGAAAGTCAGCGTTCTAAAAAAACACATTATTAAAGTTGATGGTTCAAATCTCACCGCAAGAAAACTGAGTAGATTTAGAAAACTAGAAATGGTTTTTTTTTTAACAACTAATATTATTTTTACCATATTTCAAATGAGACTATAACCTACAACATTTTAATCAAAGGCTATACAACTTTATCACTATACCAAACTATTGTCATAAACTAGAAATGGTTCAACAGTTAACATTAACAAAAGGTGACGAGTTGTTTATTGCTATGCCTCATTTTTATATTTATTTTACAACTAACTTTTAGCTCGTGTGTTACACGGGTTTATTTAGATTTATATGTATATTATTGTAAATATATAAATTTTGGTTATGATTTGTTTAGGTTTAAACGTAAACATAAACTTTGAGTTGCAGATTTTGTATCTTTAATGATTTTGTTTATGCGTTTTTCACGTTATCCATATTCAATGTTCTTAATCTTTGATTCACTGATAATTTGAATTTTCACAGAATTCTATGTGTTATTATTTGAACTTCCACATAAACTTTGATGTGTTTCTTATTAAAAGTAAAGTGTACAAGAACATAACCACCTATGTGTTGTTGGTTGTATCAGCTTTTTGAATTTTTTTTAAATGAAAATTAAGAGATTACATGTTATAAGATAATTTTTACTTGTTTTTGTATTTTATTAAGGAAATTTTTTCGATCATATGCAAAAATGTATTGTTTTTTATGTTATCACCCGTGTAAAGTATAAATGGGTCAAAACCTGGCTAAATCAATTAGAGCTCACTATTAAGAAATGAAGCAATCTGGTGACTCAAGAGGGGATGGGGAGCGACCAGAACGCGAAACGTAGGATTTTAGAGGTTTCTTTTATATAAATTATAGTTTTTGGCCCCTTATTAGGGGGGTTTATTAGGCTTTTGTTTTTAATCATTTTGTTATCTTATTTTTTGTAGTGACTTGTTTTATTTCGTTTTGATTTAGTACAATTAGTTTGTAATGTTCATTATATTTTAATGTTTGAGCTATTTCAATTGTGATGTGTAGTTTTTTTAGATTTTTAACAAACAAATATAAACGAACACGAAAACATCCATTTTTAAATGAACATACATGAACACAAATATTTGTCTTATGAAATGCATGTATCGTTTTGTCCTTAATCACATGCTTTATCATTCGTTTATTAACATAAACGATTCTAGCGTCACATAATGATTTGGAAGAGGTGACGGTCATTCCTGAGGTCTTCCCTGAAGTTAAAACTTTACCCAACCAGAATCACCCAACAAACTGAAATTTGAGCTCAAACTCTTATCGTCAAAAGCTAGAGCCAAATCGTTTAGAAAACACAACCACCGAGTACTACCGGTTAATTGACTATAATCTCTTCATCATAATATTTTATATGAAATATTAAAGAAAACGTATTATGGGTAATAGGTTTTTGAAAATTGAAATCATTTTCATCCTAAAATGATGAAGATTGTGAATGGTTGGTGAAGGTGGTCATAAGGCTTGTTGACACACATCAAAGTACTCCAATCCCACACTTACTAATAATCATGCAATAATTATCTAGCTTTTATTCATACACGTCATAGTCGCATACCTACATACAACGTTGATGTATCTTACGTTTATAGAACAATAATATCAGCAAGCAACAAACTAAATAAGAAACAGAAAAAACGACACATTTAGGGGTGTTTGGATGCGTCTCTAATCTAATTAGGTAGTAATCAAGTTTTAGTGTTGTTTAAAGCTGAAAATGAAACTTAACTGACTTTATGATTTCTAACGTAAAATTAGACGAATAGCATATAACGACTTTTAAAGGCATATATCTCCCAAAACATGTACGACTTAAAAAATCAGGTTACTACTACAAAAAATATAGCTTTGTAACAGAAGGAGCCTTATGTTTGCATCATAATTAAGTTTTGTAACAAATAATGTAATCATACATGTGAAATTACCTGTTCGAGCCGTCAACCAAAGACTATATTATTGCAACGGCTTGTATATAATTACTAATTTAGTTTTGGCCCACATTTTGGATCACAACAATGTCTTGAGGCCTCCTTCAAACCTATCGTCTCCACCTCAAATTCTCTCTAAGTACCTATATGAGCATTACGTCCCTAACAATATAAAGTTCGGTTTGAAAACATTCTAAACAAGTAACAAACAGAGCATTTAATTCTGAAAGGCTTGTGCCTCGGTATTCTAGAACATAGATAAAGGCTATGCACATTTTGCATACAACAATTTCAAAAAATATGAAACATAATTATAATTTTCACAAATCAAAAACACAAAATTGATTGTAACTTGGCTAATAACAAACTTCAAAGTACCATCCAATTCAACAAAATCGATATGAGCAACACTTGGTGCTACATGATGAAAGGGCAACGCTGCTTTAGCCACACTTCTAATCCAACAAAAAAAATCACATAACCATATTATATAAAATCATCAAGTGTAAAAAGTAGCAGCAAACCTCATGAGACGGAAAGTGTCTAGCATACTCGCTATGCATAAACTCACAAAGTGAGGTCTTCCTTCGTTCCATTGGTGCAGGCGTAGCAACAACTTTATTATCCTATATATGAGGCATACATACATACATACTTTTAGTATAGTTCTTACTTCTTAGTACTACACGAAAAACTATATACAATTACATAACCATCAAATCAAGTGTAACTAACCTCTTCCTCAACCCTTAATCGGAAATCATTCAATAAGCATGTAGGATACTCGATTATTGTTTTATCTTCAGCCATTTGGAAGCTGCGATTTTTACAAAACTGATTAATTCCTACATCTATCAAGTCAAATAGCTCAAGCCTATTTCAATTTTAGGCAACTTGTATACATATAAATCGAGGATCAAATTGCATATATAGAGTATAATAAACGATAGATCAGAGAAACGTCTATAAAGCGCATACCTCATGTGGAGCGCTGCGAGTACTAACCACATCGTTCTCATCAAATACGGGAATAACCTTATAAGACAATCAAGAATCTATCGGTTCATTGAGTTGTTTTCTAGACTCTAGACTTCGAAAGTCGTTATCAGTCACGAGAAACTGAGTTGATATCACATCCAGCTGCAAACACAATATTAAGTCTCATTTAAACAAAAGTTAAAGATGTGGTGACATGAATTAAATGAAAATAAAGAAATAAATCGAACCTGACTGAACAATGTGTTGTAAAGTGTCATAAGACCGTTTTGTCCAACCGCTGCACACGCTTTCCCGTCAAGCTCAACTTGCGGTTTTTGAAGATTCGCAAAGCTTCAAGACAATAAACAATTATTAATATTTTAAACCATATAATATAGTTTATGTTTTAGTTACATCATGTAAATAACGAATAAACCTGTTGTGGACTAATTTTCTGTATCTAAGTCGTTGTCGCCTAGCACCAACAACACCTGATGAGACCAAGATAACTTCGAATCCTTGATATTTTAGTGTTTGAAGTTGCCTTTAGAATATAACATAACTTAATCATAATAAGAATTCAAGATGTTACATAAATATTTATTTTTTTGAACGGGTTCTGATAAACTATACCTGCTCATAGAGAGCTCCCAACCGTCCAAGCGCGAGTCTTCCGTCCTCTCGGGTGACGAAAACTGTCCCTACCTTTTAATATACGATTTATCAGTTCATAATTGTCATTATATTTTCCATTTTTATCCAATATTGGACACTATAACAAATATATCTACCCATTCATTATACCTATTACTACTTGGCATTGCATAAAGAGTAATAACAATTTTTATATTCTTTTTAAAGTAATTATGTATAAAATTTCTAATTCATTAAGATTTATGAACATCCAAAAACAATTACAAAAGTAAATCCATTAATTCTGCCAATTAAAATTAGGAATTGCATAAATATTAATATTATTTTTCAATTCTCATCATATTGTGATCGCTGTTGACCGACCCATTTCAAAACCAAGCATTTTCCACCAATAGCTATAACATCCTGTGGCACCCTGGGTAAATAAGATGCATATAAGTTAGTTAATAATCTAAATGATCAAAATAAATGAAATAATATACAACAATAAAGCCCAACAATAATTAGCAAAAGTGTGTCATCACATTTGATTTGTATAATTAACTGTTTTTAGCAATTGAAACTCCGCTCCAATCGATCACAAAAGTGCATTTGCTTCGATTCTCCTTTGTTTCATCATCTCTTTGTTTCACCAGGTATTTATTAGATTTCTTCTAAAGTACATGTTATTATTCATCATTATTAGCACCTGAAACAAAAAATTAGATGCATAATCAGTTATTAACTGAATATAAAACAAATTAATAATCAATTAATATGAGAGACCATTTAATAATCAGTAAGTGGTTAATGAGAATAGCTTTGTCATTTGTCCATAGAGATATTTCAGCAGCCAACATCCTTCTCGATTCTGATTATGAGGCGCATATTTCTGATTTTGGCACGACCAAACTTTTAAAGCTAGACTCGTCAAACTGGACAACCATTGCAGGCACCTATGGTTATATAGCACCAGGTAACTTGGTTTTAATTTACATAAATCTTCTAAATTTTCAAAAATATATGTATATGTTAGTCCCTTTTGTATATGGATTGATATTACCTTTGTGCATGTAGAGCTTGCTTATACGATGGTGGCAACTGAGAAATGTGATGTGTATAGCTTTGGAGCTGTTGCACTCGAAGTGATCATGGGAAAGCATCCTAGAGAACTTATAACATCTTTACCAGCTTTGTCTGCTGATTATTTGTTGCCTACCAATGTGGGAGATAGTCGAATACCACCACCCTCGCCCCAAGTTGAAAAACTAGTGGAGTCCATTTTGATTATCTCAAGAGCATGTTTGAACTCTAACCCACAGGAAAGGCCAACAATGCGACAGGTTTCAAATGCCTTGACAGTTGAGGATGAACTTTGGATTAATCTCTCTTATTAATTGCTTGATTAATATATAATGTGCTTGTACTCCCATCTATATTTATTTTCTCAAGTTTTATATGATGCATATGTAATATATATGTATTCTTAGGATGTCTTAACCATGGTCTAAGAGACTCAGACAAATCAAAATCTGTAGTAAGAAAAAGTTACAATTAAAAATAAAAAATAAAAAGTCATAATCATTTTTGGCCAAACTTTTTTAAAACTTAAGAATCCCCAGTTTCCACAAAATACCAAAGGTCTCAATCCAGTGCTACGTACCGATAATCATCTAGTTTCGACAAAATCAAACTAAACTACAAACGTGCAACAAAACTTTTCAAACAAACAAGCAAACCAAAAACGATTAATCGTATCGTCCAAAAAAGAAAAATAAAACTATTCTTGACCATCTTGACTCTCATCTTTAGCTAGCTTGATCATGTCGTCAATTCGAAGGATTGTTATAGCCGCTTCAGTTGCAAACTGTAACACATAAATCGATTTTATATAAAAGCCTCATACACCTATACACAAATTTATGTGTAAAAATAATTTAATAACTTACTTGTAGAATCTTGACTTTGCTCATTGCAGGTTCAATCACGCCAGCTTCTAAGTTGTTGCGAACAGTACCGTTTAACAGATCCAAACCCATGCTGCAAATTATATAAAATTAAAACAAAATCCAAAACAAAATTTAATTATTATTATTATTAATAACTACAATTACCTTGATAAATGTTTCTTGTCTGCTTTAGTTTGTGCGGTGTGGTGATATGCACGCAGTTTGGCTACCAAATCAGTTGCATCCTTTGCAGCATTAACAGCAAGAACCTATTTATAAAAAAGTAACATAAATTTATAATCAATAACATTAAGAACAAATCAATTTAAATAGATTAAACTGTGACTAGACGAAATTCATACCTTGGGAATAATCAACAAAGATTCAGCAAACTCAGCAATTGCCAGCTGTTCACGAGACCCTAGAGTTGTAGCAAGGTACTCCAAATACACAGACAACGCAGCCTCAACCGCACCACCACCAGCCACCACCTGTTAAACAATCGACTACCCGTAAATACACGTATATATATGCTTGTATGTATATAATGTCTTATGTACTCTAAGCAGATTATTACCGAATTTGATTCCAAGGTCCTTTTGACTATGCATAAAGCATCATGTAAAGCTCTATCCATTTCATCGAGCATGAAGTCATTAGCACCTCTGAGGATTACAGAAACCTGTTGAAATAATACCAATTTTAATTATTTAAACTATTATACTTTGTATATGAAATTCATTTTATTAAAAACTAGAAATGAGTTAATAACATACTGCACTTGATGTTTTAGTTCCTTTGATCAGGATGACGTCATCGTCTGCAATGCGTTCCTCAACTACCTCATCCGCGTATCCAAGGAATGATGCGTCAAAAGTTTCTTCTCCTTCCATGTCAGCAAATGTTGACACCTGTACATAGTAATAATAAAATCAATTTCGAACCAATGTGTCCATTTTATAAAAAACTGAAAACTGAAAAATAAATGTATTTTCATGCATATTACCGCGGTTGCACCTGTTGCTTTCGCAACATGGCGTAAATCTTCCTTACGAACACGTCTCACAGCAATGGCACCGGCTTCGACGAAATACTGAGTTAAAGAAAATTTGTTAGAATTAAATGAATAATATAATCATATAGGCCTGTATACAAACCAAACATTCAGCAAACTGTTATGAACAGTTCTACAGGGAGCTCGTTTATGTCTGTTTATTTAATAAACGAACAAACATGAACAAAAAATTGTACATTTAGTTAAATGTACATGAACATATGCCGCGTTCGTTCATTTACGTTCATGGACATTCGTCCATGTTCATTTATGTTCCGTTAGTTTACATTTGTTTTGAGTTTGTTCGTTTACATTTGTTAATATATTCATGTAAATTTCTTACGGCTGTTACAAATTAGCAGAGTTAGTTAAGGCCCAGTACATTGTTGTTCACATTTAATTGGTTTTACCTAAGTTATGTTAGTTGTGAATCGTTAGCTTACAAAGTTAATGAACGTACATAAATGATAATCAACACACTCACTTTCTTAACAAACAAACATTTACAACAAAGGTGCTCATGTCCAATTGTTTGTTCGATTAAAGTTAAACGGACAAACACAACCATGCTCCATTCGTTCGTTCAATTTGTTTACAAGCCTACAACTGTATCAACGAAAAATACAAAGCACTTTACCTTGAGTGCCATGTCATCAATTCCCTTGGTTGTTAAAACAACATTAGCACCAGCCTTTAGAATCTTTTCAATACGTTCTTTAGTCATATCAGCTTCTCTGTAAGTTTATACATAATTCCAGTATCATTATATTATTAAAAAACACAAAATAAGACTACGCGTGAAATAATAAGTTTTAATTACCTTTGACGGATTTTCTCCAACTCACGTGGGTCGGTGACCAAAACCTGAACACCTAATTGCATTTTTGTTTTTTGAAGATTAAAGTGAAGACACGCAATTCTTGCGGGTGAAACTTTCATTGGCATTCCTTGTGCTGCACGCCCGGTGTTAAGTGCATAACCTTTTAATAAGTAGCTTTCTTTAGCACTTTTTCCATGAGCTTTCAGGATGTTAATTCCCTATTCAAATTAACAACATTTCAGACACTTGGAGGTGTGATGATTTACATCAAACATGAAAAAAAGGCAATGAAGTCAATATAACAAACCTTGATTGGATACTTGATTTCACCACGTGCATTGGTCATTTTAACAGCTTGTACTGCCTCAACCACCTAAAGACGTAACCAAATATAAATCATCGCTACATATATGAAAGAGTAAGCCATATTTATTTAAAATTAGATACATACCAAATTTGCAAAAAAGTCAGAGTCACCGGATAACAATTTGGAAGACATGCTCGTCTTTGCACAGTTCACAAGAGAATCCTTTCCAAGCTTGTCAACCTAAATAAAAAGAAAAAAGTTTAAAAAGAAACTTACAGTAATCAAAAGGATGTCTAGAACATTAGAGTTTGGAAGTTGTTTAAAATAAAGGCAATTAAATTGAACTCTAGCGAGAAGTACTTTTATAATGTATTAACATATTACTATATTAGTCTATAAAATCATTACCTTAATCGCAAGCTTTTCTTCAACATATTTGCATGCCTCTCTCATTGCAAGCTGCAAACATAAAAATAAAAAGAATACATGAGCAAGAACTATAAAAAAAAATATTATAAAGAAGCTGGAGAATTGTTTTAACACTCACTCTGTATCCACTGATTACAGATGTTGGGTGAATCTTGTTTTTCACAAGGTCATTTGCTCTCTGCAGAATTATCATGATAAATATATAAATAAGAACCTTTATCAGAAATTATCAATACAAAGATTTATGTACTAGAATATAAATATCAGTACCTTAAGTAACTCAGCAGCTACAATGACCACAGAAGTGGTTCCATCTCCTACTTCTCTATCTTGAAGTTCGGCCAATTCAACAAGAACCTAAATAACCATAAGTTAGAAAAAATATAACAAATAAAACAGACAAAAGGTGACAAGATAGCAAATGAAGCAAAAAAAACTTGTTATGTCTAACCTTGGCAGCTGGATGCTCAACATCTAACATCTTGAGAATTGTAGCACCATCATTGGT
Source organism: Bidens hawaiensis (assembly GCF_021521415.1). Lineage (NCBI taxonomy): Eukaryota > Viridiplantae > Streptophyta > Magnoliopsida > Asterales > Asteraceae > Bidens > Bidens hawaiensis. Next base: position 12,403 of record NW_027497998.1, on the reverse strand, counting down.
GATGGTTACATCACCAATGTCATCAACCAACATCTGAAACAAAATCTCACATTAGTTACGCTCAAAAGGCTTAACTTAACTGGAAAATAAAATGTAGAAACATGATAAGAAAAGCAAGTGCAATGGCCGAAGTACTTAAAAGACCAATATATTATATCAACAACGTCACTAGGGGCGCAAATAGACCAAGTTGCTCGTGAGCTACTCAAATCAGAGTGATAAAAAGCTCAAAAGAAAAGCCGAGCGTTTGCAAGCTCGAGCTGAAACCGAGCCTCTTATAAAGCTAGTTTAGTTGTATGGGAAGCTTGCTTAGGCTCGAGCCTTTAGTATCTTTTAGGTCTTACCTTTGGACTTCTATGTGTTAAGGCACTCTATACAGTCGATACCACCAATATATCACCGATATATCGATTATCGGTCCCTTTGTAAGATATCGATCAGAATGACGGTGTTTTAAGTCTTGGTTATTAATATCTAGTGTTCAATGTTAGTGTTTCAAGTCTTAACCAGTTCTTACTTGCTACGATTATTAGTGTTTTGCAAGATGCAAAAGGTTAACTTGTTAATTGTAGGAGAGTATACTGAATTATTAGTGTTAAATTTCAATATATATGAATTTTACATGATACTAAAATTACCGATATCCCACCGATATCACAGATATCGATACTTGATCGAGATTAGACTCATTTATGATTTTTCTTATGATACATAATAATAATAATAATAATAATAATAATAATAATAATAATAATAATTTAAAACGTATATAAATTAATTAAGAAATGATAAACAAGCCGAGCCAGAGCTTGAAAAAAAGACTCCCTATTAGAGCTTGGGCCAAAACAAGCCAAGCTCGAGTTACCGTAAGTTCAGCTCGAGCTCCTTTACACTCATAAATGTCACAATATCTTGTGGATTATCTGAGTTCGCATCATCAGAAACTAAAGTGTGTGTGTGTGTTTAAGTACAAATCAGTAATATTAAACACACAAATCAGATCTATTAAACTAATGCATACTTACATCTAATTTTAAACCAGCTCAAAATCCACTTTTACACCACAAATAACATCGATCTAGTGTTTTAAAACCACCAAAACCCTAACTTTATTAATTAAATTAGGGCTAAAAAAATCATAAATACCTTATCGAGTCCAACGGGTCCAAGAGAAGTCTTCACAATATTAGAAACAGATTGACACGCAGTAACTGTACCACACCAAAACAATAACAATTAACAATTATTAGTGAATGATTATAAATCGATAAATTAGGGTTTCAGAGAGTGAATAATAATAATAATAATACATACTGTTTTGAGTGCGAACATCTTGACCGGATTGACGGTCTCCGAGTATATCGAGCGGTTGTGATCCAAGCGCCATTGCCATTGATTATTATTATTATTATTATTATTTGTGATGCGTATGAAATGAAATAATAATAATAATCTCTCTGAAAGATGATAAAGAAGAAGAAGAACCCTAATATTATTATTAGTGTGAGAGTGTGTGTGTGTGTGTGTGTGTGATGGGTATTTCTAATTGGGCTTATTTATTCAAGGGTTTTGGGTTATGTGGACCGGGTCGGGTTGGACCGTTCCAGAATGTCATTTGACTATTTGAGATGCTTAAATAGGTTTAACTATTTAAGTTTTAGTTAATTCTTAAAGTAAACTACGGTTTTCGTCTATGTAGTTATTCCAAACATGCGGTTTTAGCCCAATACTTTCAAATCGATTTTCGTTCATGTGGTTTCATTTCACTTGCAGTTAAACCTGATCCACTAACATCGTTAAGTCTGGTCGTTAAAGCCACCAGCGTGCTCCTCACGTGAGTATGAGTTTTGTCAATTTTCTCTCCAAATATATCCCAAGCTTAATTCTCAAGCCTCCTCGCGTGAGGGGCTGAAGTGTATTTGAGGAGAAAAATGACTATCCTTGAGTCTCTTTACCAGGTGTTCTGCATGTAGCTTCGGGATGTATTCACGTTTGGCATATTCCCGCTTTAACCGGGATATTTGGGGATGATTTTGTACCACAGCTCGGTGGAGGAAGTTTAAGGCACCCTCGACACATGGTGCTGTAGCTAATCGAGTAGCTCTAGAAGCTGATCATTCCACTAGGCATTTGATTTGGGAATGATAATAGAAGAAGTAAGCATTACAAGACAGTTCACAAGTAGAACTTAATAAAACGAAATCGGAAAAAAAACATATCACAAGATTTTTCTAAGAAACAAGCATATCACACGATTTATCTAAATGAAATACATTTGGTGAAGAAGTATTATGTTTTTGTTTTCCTGTATATATGTGTTTTAGCTTCGAGTCTTTGGTGTTTGAAATGTTATGTTTTATAATTAGTTTTGAAACTTTTTAACATTTCCATATTATGTTTGAATTTTAAAGATACTTATTTAGTAACATGATAATATTATAATATTTTGTAAATTAAAATACATTTTTCATTACACATTGAAACTCGAAAACCAAACAACACAATCCAAACTAACCTGAACCCGGCCAACTAGAACAACCCGAAGAACACCCCAAAATTACATGCCCCTCTCTATGTTATAAAATTTTTATAGGTCGTCATTAAAATAGGCTCTAATTAAACACAATATAGCTCACACAATATTGAAATAAAAATTTCCATCAGGATTTTGTACCAAATGATCTTGCTGGTTGTAAAACATTATAAACTATTGATCAACTAAAGCCAGTGTTAATATTTTGGATTATTGTAAATGCTTAAGCTATGCATCGCGAATGGAGAGGGAGGAGTGAGCCACACTGGCCCACACTCACATGAACACAACGCTATCCTTGCATAGTTTCATGAGCGGTGAATCTGTGAGTTCACTTACATTCTCGAGATTTAAAATAAGACTCTTATTTGATTGTTTGTTAATATTTTAAAACGGCTAAAGTTAAAAAAAAGTTATTTTTATGACGCTCATATATACCATAAAAACATGTTGGTAATTTCAGACTCCAAGTTACAAGTTGGTGAACTCGAGGACCAGCATTGACAAATCGATCATAGTTGGCTATGTTTTCTAATTATTTTGTTATTATAATTGATAATGTCTTGCCTAACAAGTTAAGTTAGTCTATATAAACCAAGTTATGGTTAAACAATATAAAACGTGTGAGATGCTACCGAGTTAGGGTCATTAAGAGTTGCATCATTACATTTGGAGATGAATAATTACAAATTACGTTAAGATTCATAATATGATAATTAAACAAAAAAAATTCATAATAAAGAATCAAACCCACAATCATATTATTCAAGAGCCACACCAACTACAAATTTCTCTTAACACGATTCTAACAATCTAATGAACTCTTGGGAGTTTTATTTCTTTACACTTGGAGATAAAAAAAACAAATGAATGAATAAGAAATTATTACAATGGTAATTTGCAAAGTCTTAGAAAAAAAGTAGATTGACATATAAAACATCTAGGGAAGAGCACCACAAGTCCTCCGTATGATTCCTTCATTACCTGTTAACGGCCTTATTTCACTCATCTTCACCATTGCGGTTGCAAAATCCGTCTTGAACTTTGAAGGATTGTTGTTATATTCCCTAACAATGTCGTCTGTTGATCCACCACTAAACAACACTTGATCCGATTCAAGAAGACCCTTCTTTTGTATCAAGTTCTTGAAATAGTTGTAATCAAACGAATTTGGTGTCACCAAATCAAGTGGTGCAAGATTTCCGTTTCCATCGTTTATAGGGCAACCACGTCTACGTGTGCTAGCAAACCCCGCATCAATGTCTGATCCGTTGCTGTATATTCTATCACGAAACAAGAAGCACTGAGCTTGTCCGATGGTATGAGCTCCTGCATTAGTCCCATATCTAATATTAGCGTACAAATTTTTTTATACAAAAGACATGGACCAAATAGAACTATCCCATGATAAAAATACCTGATAATGCAACCATGTCACGAGCACTAAGTCCGTTATCACCAAAGGTTTTAATAAGCGAGTCTAGCGGTGCTTTAAAACTAGGAAGACCAGTTTCTGCTAGAACAAGGCTAGCCGTGGTTGAGTCTCTTCTTCCGAGCTTTACAAACCATGATGGACCACCAACCATTTCTGATGCATCACGAGTGGCCAACGTTAGCACATCTGCACATGATACAACTCCAGGACAGAGCTTTTCAACCTCAGATTTTGCTGCCTCAATCACTTCATATCCTCTTACTGAACCCTTATTAGGCAAAGCGTTCTTTTCACTTATGATTGTAGGACCATCATCTAACAAGATTGATGCGTCACAACCCTACATAAAATTAATGTTACGGCCAAAACCGTTACACTATAATGTAATTGCCATATGGCATGCATGTTATACATATACACGTTTAAGCTAATTAGTACCTGAACAAAGCAGTCATGGAAGTGGAGGCGAAGGATGGAAGCTGCCATGCGACGTTCACGGGATATAGCTGTTCTGATGGTGGTCCTGATCGTACGTAGTGCATTGGGGCATGAACCGTCATAGAATGTGGACGATAGCTGTGCTTCACATGGTGTATTGTAAGCAGCAAAGAGAACTAGCAAGAAGAAGATAGGTGTAATAATATTTTTAGAAGCCATTTAAGGGATGCTTTGGTTTCTTTGAATTGAGATGATGTAAATGAAAGAGCATGGTGGAGATTTATAGTGTTTGTGGTAAACCGTGTGGTGAAGATGTCTTTGTTTGATCAACAGTTGTATGATGTTCTGACTTTGTTCTCTTGCTAGATGATGCATGGAAGCTCAACAAAACTTTTATTTGACTTTTTAACTAAGTCAATAAAGTTAACTTCCTAGTATTCCTTTTAAAAATTGTGATAATATGTAAAACATGTATCCAATGCCAGCTAATAGTGTATAAAAATAATAATATAATCATTCTTTTAGTTGTGTTTCATAGACTATGCAATAAAATCAAACCACAAAGTTGTACAGATGTATATCATTTTTGACATTTTCTAGGTCCATATATGCCTTCATGTTACTAAGGAAAGGACTTTTTCTTCTAAATATTACTGCGTATCATTATATGTCAACACGCATGAAAAGTCAATATCAGGTTACTAATCCCTGGAATCATGAGAAGCAAAATGGTATAATTTAAAAGAAAATGAATAAAACAATAGTGTATTATATTTTTACTCAAAACTATGGTATGCTTTATTTAAAAAAATAAATAAAGCTTTTATATTGTTTAAAACTAGATTTTCCATACTTAATTAATAATATATATAGACTAGGGTGCCCTGAGGGGGCAATGTTGACGTCCAGGCGGGACACATTTTTCAGGGGTATAATTTTTTTTTAAAATTTCCTTTTCAATGCTCAAACACTTATAAGCCAAACGGGGTTACTAAACCATTTTCATACACTAATTTTGCTAATTGTTAAATTTATCGCTATAACTTTAATTATTGTTAAAGAAATTAGTTTACGTAATTTAGTTCGTTAAGGCCTTCGAAGCATATTTTCTGGCTCAGCCGGGAGCATGTGACTTCTCATGGTCGCAACTATATAGACATTGATGAAAGAACTTATAAAAACAAATGACGTGTAAAATCAAGTTATTAAAACTTAAAAGTTAAAACAAAGACTCAAGATCGAGGTCTTATGATTTGAGAAATAAGGTACGAACATTATCACAGCTACATTAAAATTTCATGAACTTATCACACATAAAACTATTAGAACTTAATTATGCTAAAAAATTCTTTTGTTCGTTTGAAACTCAAGAAACCCTATAGATTTATATAGTTTCTCAATAATAACATAAATTCATGTCATTGTAATATTAAAATAATTTACGAATATACTTTTTAAATTAATCCGGCAAACTTTATCTATAGTTATCCTCTACCTAATGAAAGAGTAAATTATTTGTCGCGTATCATTTTGTGGTTAAACCTTAGCCTTCTTTTCCCGCCTAAACACCTTAAACCAAATTCCTTGACACACGAGGATCCTACTTGACCCCTGTTGTGCCACATATGGTTTTTTTATCGCATACACGCCCCTTTTTGTCTTTGTGATGTATTTCTCCGGCTGTTTCAGGTTCCTCTTCTCTAATCCAACGACGACTCAACATTTCAGGTACCAATTTGACATTGCCTCTAATTCGACTTTATTTAAGCTCTAATGTTGATTCAAGCATGAATGTATAACTTTTAAGTCATTGACATCGCTGGCTATAAGCAATATCTTATCTTCGACATCCACAAACCACAACCATATTCTGGATCTTTGTCTTAAAAAGAAGGTTGCTCAAGCTGTAAGTATTGTTGCTTGCCGGTGCATCTGGAGAGCCCAGAATAAATACATCTTCTTGAACGAGGCGGTTATGATCGAGAAGATAGTAGGTGACATTAAATATTTAAGTTTACTTAGGAAAAATAATCGTTCTAAGGCTTTTTCTATATATAGATTGGAATAGATGAAAATGTTTTGTTTTGTAAATTGCTTGTTCTGTTGTGCCTGCTAGTGGCTTGCTAGCTGCTTCTCTTGTTCAATGAAATTTGCGGTTCAGAAAAAAAAAAGCAATAGGCTGAATCTTGATATATCACAGATTTATTTATCTAGTTAGGTTTAAATTGTTTAATATTTACAAAACAAAGAAAAGAACTTGGAAGACATCTTGCACCAAGTATTTTAAAAAGAACTTGGAAGACAACATGCACAAAGATATTATTCAATTTAAAAAGATATTAACATGAAATAATGAAATATATGTGATACAAACGATAAATGTAAAGAACTACTGGAATATTATTTTTTACACTTGAAAAGTAAAATAAATGAATGAATCAAGAAATAAGGGTGATATACAAAGGATCGAAAAAAGAAGTAATCGATATTCAAACAGTTATGGTAGAGCACCACAAATTCTCCGTATGACTCCTTCCTGACCTGTTAATGGTCTAATTTCACTCATTTTAACCATTGCAGCTGCAAAATCCGACTTGAACTTTGAAGGATTGTTGCTATATTCCCTAACGATGTCGTCTGTTGATCCACCACTAAACAATACTTGATCCGATTCAAGAAGACCTTTCTTTTGTATCAAGTTCTTGAAATAGTTGTAATCAAACGAATTAGGTGTCACCAAATCTAGTGGTGCAAGATTTTCGTTACCGTTGTTTATAGGGCAACCACGTCTACGAGTGCTAGCAAATCCTGCATCGATGTCTGAGCCATTGTTGTATATTCTATCACGAAACAAGAAGCATTGAGCTTGTCCGATGGTATGAGCTCCTGCATTAGATTAGTTCCACATCTATTATTAGTATACGCTTTATTTTTATACAAACGATATGAACCAAATAGAACTATCCGATAATAAAAGTACCTGATAATGCAACCATGTCACGAGCGCTAAGTCCGTTATCACCAAAGGTTTTAATAAGTGAGTCTAGCGGTGCTTTAAAACTAGGAAGATCGGATTCTGCTAGAACAAGACTAGCCGTAGTTGAGTCCCTTCTTCCGAGCTTTACAGACCATGATGGACCACCGACCATTTCTGATGCATCACGAGCGGCCAACGTTAGTACATCTGCACATGATACAACTCCAGGACAAAGTTTTTCAACTTCAGATTTTGCAGCCTCTATCACTTCATATCCTCTTACTGAACCCTTATTAGGCAAAGCATTCTTTTCACTTATGATTGTAGGAGTATCATCTAGCATGATTGATGCGTCACAACCCTACATAAAATGTTACCAAAACCATTACAATCTAATGTAATTACTAGATGGCATGCATGCTAGACATATACATGTTTAAGCTAATTAGTACCTGGACAAAGCAGTCATGGAAGTGGAGGCGAAGGATGGAAGCTGCCATGCGACGTTCACGAGATATAGCTGTTCTGATGGTGGTCCTGACCGTACGTAGTGCATTGGGGCATGAACCGTCATAGAATGTGGACGATAGTTGTGCTTCACATGGTGTATTGTAAGCAGCAAAGAGAACTAGCAAGAAGAAGATAGGTGTAATAATACTTGGGGAAGTCATTTGAGCCAGGGATGCTTTGGTTTCTTTGAATTGGTATGATGTAAATGAATGGGCAAGGTGGAGATTTATAGCTAGTGTTTGGGGTACTTAAAGCGTGTGGTGAAGGTGCCTTTGTATGACGTTCTGACTTTGTTCTCTTATTACTGGTTGATGCATGGAAGATTTTTATTAGACTCTTTCATCAAGTCAATAAAGTTAACTGCTTAATCCAAATATAAAAAATAATATAATCATTCTTTTAGTTGTGTTTCATAGACTATGCACACTAGGACAAAATCAAACCACATAGTGTACATATGGATCATTTTTGACATTTTCTAATCCTTTGTTTTTAAATTTGTAGTAGTATTACTTACTATAAATTTAAACATTTTTTCTGGGTTTTAGTTTTTATATATTTTTTCTTGAAACTAATTTATGTGGAACATAAAGTACTTTTCATTCTTAAAAACTTTTATATTGTTCAAAACTAGATTGTTTGTACTTAATAATATATATAGGCATTGATAAGAGAATAGATTATAAAACTAATGACTCGTAAAATAAGCTATATAGCTTAGATTACTACTCACTTCGTCTCATTATAAGTGTCTTAATTTGACTTTTCAAGTCTTTTTTTTGCAACCTTGACCGTAAATATTTTCGTTCGTGTCATATAATACTTGATGAAAATTATATCAATGTAAAATACATTTAAAACCCAATCAAACTAGGACACTTATAATGAGACAGAAAGAGTATAAAATATTTATCAAAACATACAAAAATAATAACCATCAAGAGTGTTATCTGTGAGTTTTTGACAGATAATTTATTGGGAAATCAATGATTGGATTTTTGAGAAGACTGTCACGTACCCTAAGGCTATCCTCTATGGTGAGGGGTTTCGAAGCCCCTCTGCTGTGCCACGTTAGCGCCACGTAACCACCGGGGGGCTTTGAAGCCCCCAACCAATATGCCCCGCAGTGGTTTAATGCCCATTGGCGCCCACACACATATATATACATATATATTTATTTGTGTTTGAGAGGTTGAGAGAGGAAATGGGAGGGGCCCACACAAATCACTCATCCGCGCTGGCCTTTGCTTTGCCTAATCCCTCACCGACCTTGGTTGGACCGCGCCCCACGGCGGTGTTTGGCGCCCAACGGCAGCCGCCACATCACCCAACGGAGCCCCATAGCAACCAGCCTAATATTTATAATGACGTTATGATTAAATCTATTGGATTTTCAAGGGTGAAACCGCAGTGAACTTTCAAAAACTATGTTAGTGGAATCAATGGTAAGCGTCTATATGCCATCATAAAAGAGTTGTCTGTCACTATAGGTCGTGCAGCTTTCAGTATAATTAATCACTAAATTAGTCGCCGGTAATTCATCGGAGTCAACATTACCTACGCTAATAATCACAGCGGAGTTTCATGGAACTACTGAAACAATTCACCTGAGTACCTTTCATCAATGGATTTTCAATGTAATGCTACGTTGCTGATATTGATTTGTTTAGTAGTGTATATATTTAAATTTATCTTAAATGCTGATATTTATTATAAAAAAAACTTAATTTTAAGATAATTAAGAAAGGAAACGAAAAGAGCAAAATTGTTCTTTTCTCAAATGATGTGACTTTGCGACTCAAGACTATGAGAATAATAGGTTGTGATTTTTTTTCTTTGTCTAGTTTGGCCGGAGCCCTTTATTTTATACTATGAGATTTACCTTTCATGTTTCTTGACTTTGATCTACATAGTCGGATGGAATAAGAAATACGATTTTCAATACAAATATATATAAAAGCACATAACGCACATTAATAAAATTGTTTAATATTTACAAAGTTAAAAAAGAACTCATAATTCGACATTATGCACCAAGTGTCTTATCTTTAACTAGCAAACATGTAAAGAAAATTACAAAATATATTCTCTAAATGCAATGTAAACATGGTTATTGACTATGTTCAACTAAGTGAATTTTGAGTTACTCAATTTAATAGAGTGGAGTTATTTTTGAACTCATCTGAAAATTGAGTTGAATTTCAAAACTCGATTTTGGACAGTTCAAAATTTGGATTATGTTCGAGTTTGAAACGTTTTATATATAATTAATAAAAATAAATAAAAATCAATTTAAAAAAAAATCTAAATAGCGTTAGCATGAAATATAGGTGAATAATACAAACAATAATTATATTGAATCTTTGTACTTTTATTTCTTTACACTTACTTTTATTTCTTTACACTTGAAAGAAGAATAAATTAATGAATCAAGGAATGACTACATGTATCGAAATAAAGAAAAGATGTTCAAAACAATTACGGAAGAGCACCACAAAATTTGAATTCGGACTGAATTCAATATTTGGAGTAGGTTCGAGTTTGAAACAATTCGATTCTTATAATGAATAAAAAAGATATTATTCAATTTAAAAAGATGATACCAACTATTACCATGAAATATATGTGATACAGATGATAAATGTAAAAGGAGTACTATTGGAGCATTATTTCTAACATTTGAAAAGCATAGTAAATGAATGAATCAAGAAATAAGGGTGATATACGACGAATCGAAAAAGAAGTAATCGATATTCAAACAGTTATGGTAGAGCACCACAAATTCTCCGTATGACTCCTTCCTGACCTGTTAATGGTCTAATTTCACTCATTTTCACCATTGCGGTTGCAAAATCCGACTTGAACTTTGAAGGATTGTTGATATATTCCCTAACAATGTCGTCTGTTGATCCACCACTAAACAACACTTGATCTGATTCAAGAAGACCCTTCTTTTGTATCAAGTTCTTGAAGTAATTGTAATCAAACGAATTTGGCGTCACCAAATCAAGTGGTGCAAGATTTCCATTTCCGTCGTTTATAGGGCAACCACGTCTACGAGTACTAGCAAATCCTGCATCAATGTCTGACCCGTTGTTGTATATTCTATCACGAAACAAGAAGCATTGAGCTTGTCCGATGGTATGAGCTCCTGCATTAGTCCCATATCGAATATTCGCATGCACTTTACTTTTATTCAAAAGATATGGACCAAATATAACTATCTTATAATAAAAATACCTGATAATGCAAACATGTCACGAGCACTAACGCCTTGTTCTTGAGTTTTTTAATCATGGAAAGAAAAGGAAAGGGGAGGGAAGGATAAGAAAATGAAGGGAAGGGAATGAAAATTTTTTTAATTAGGTGTGTTCTTGAGTTGGAAAGAAATTAGAGGAAAAGAAAGGATAGCTATATTAAAAAATAGTTATCCTTAGTAATCAACCCATTTTTGGGAGGATAACTTATTAGAAAAATACATTAATTTAATCCCTCATAACCCCTCCTACTCCTTTCCTTTCCATCCTAAAAAAAACTCAAGAACACTAATTTTTTAACTATCCTTAATTTTCCTTTCCTTTCCCTACTTAAAAAAAACTCAAGAAAAGGGCGTAAGTCCGTTATCACCAAAGGTTTTAATAAGTGAGTCTAGCGGTGCTTTAAAACTAGGAAGACTGGTTTCTGCTAGAACTAGACTAGCCGTGGTTGAGTCTCTTCTTCCGAGCTTCACGGGCCATGATGAACCAACAACCATCTCCGATGCATCACAGGCGGCCACTGTTAGTACATCTGCACATGATACAACTCCAGGACAAAGTTTTTCAACTTCAGATTTTGCCGCCTCTATCACTTCATAACCTCTTACCGAACCCTTATTAGGCAATGCATTTTTTTCACTTATGATTGTAGGACTATCATCTAGTAAGATTGATGCGTCACAACCCTAGATAAAATGTTACCAAAACCGTTAGAATCTAATGTAATTAACATATGGCATGCATGTTAAACCTATACGTGTTTAAGTTAATTAGTACCTGAACAAAGCAGTCATGGAAGTGGAGGCGAAGGATGGAAGCTGCCATGCGACGTTCACGAGATATAGCTGTTCTGATGGTGGTCCTGATCGTGCGTAGTGCATCGGGGCAAGAATTGTCATAGAACGTGGACGATAATTGTGCTTCACATGGTGCATTGTAAGCAGCAAAGAGAATTAGCAAGAATATGATAGGTGTAATAATATTTAAAGAAGCCATTTAAGCTAGCTGGGGATGTTTTGATTTCTTAGAATTGGTATGATGTAAATGAAAGGACATGGTGGAGATTTATAGTGTTTGTGGTAAACCGTGTGGTGAAGATGTCTTTGTTTGATCAACAGTTGTATGATGTTCTGACTTTGTTCTCTAGCTAGATGATGCATGGAAGCTTAACAAAACCTTTATTTGACTTTTTCACCAAGTCAATAAAGTTAACTCCCTAATAGGCTAATATCCCTTTTAAAAACTGTAATATG